>NC_057799.1:304083491-304116256 GCF_018294505.1 Triticum aestivum
GCCCGTAGGTGGGTTACTTTTTAAAAAAAAATAACTTCCGACGCGCAGAAAAAGATAGAAAAGGAATACTAAACGGACTCCAAAAATCCCAAAATAAATTTTTCTCGTCCTCTAAAAATATGCCGGATAAAGTGAACATTTATTTGGGCCTACAATGCAATTTTGAAAAATTCGTATTTTTCCTAATTCAAATAAACTTGCAATTAAAACGAAATAAAATCATTTATTTGATTTTAATATTTTTCCTCCAATATTTCATTTATTTTGGAGAAGTCATATTATCTCCTCTCATATATTTTAATATGAAATATTTTCGGAGAGAAAAAATAATTAAAACCAAAATGACCCTTGTTTCAATATTTGATAGAGTTCAAATATGAAAATCGTGAAACCCCCAACTCTCTCTGAGGGTCCTTGAGTTGCTTAGAATTTCGAGGATCACAAAAAGAAAATGCAATAAAATATGGTATGCATGAATGACCTATGTATAACATTCCAAATTGAAATTTTGGGATGTTACACGGGGAGACGACCTTGACCTCCGCCCCCGTTGCCGGGGTGCTGCACTCGGCATGCTGCAACCATAGCTCGAGCGGCCCCCTCGGCGGCATCTCTTCGGTGAAGAACTATGGGAATCTGATCCATGAGCGTGGTGGCATCACCGCCCACACCACGAGGTCGCGCGAGGAGCCCTTGGCATGAGTCAGTGGGCCTGCGGCGCGTACCGCCACAACCTAGCCACCATGGCCGTGGCGCGAGCGGCGCGGGGCGCTGCCTCCTCCTCCGGAGCCTTGTGCATCGGCGTGCAAGGGCAGAGGGTAGCTGGGAGGAGGTCACTCGTACCAAGGCCTCGTCACCTCCCGCCTCACGTCGGCGTCGCGGGACCAGCCGAACCTCTTCTTCGGCGGAAGTGGTTCCCGCTCTTCGCGGGGGTTTTTTCCCTTCTCAGCGGCAGAGAATCTCCTTATCGGCGCCATGAGAATGCAGCAAGACGGCGAAACAACGAGGAGGAGGAAGAAGACGAAGCAGGCAGCATGGAGAAGGAGATGAGCAACGGGGGATCCGCCCCTCTCCTCATTTATAGCCAGAAGGAGGCCAACCACCGGCCTCCATGATCACAGGTAATGATGGTTTTCTTCTGCATGCAGCAGGGTCTCGTCAATTCGAACGGTTGCCGAGGCAGCGTGGGAAAGCGGAGGCGCCCACGTTCCATCAATCGCCACGCGTCAATCAAGGCCGCAGGCGGTTGGGGCCCGCGGTGCTCCGCACTTGCCCTTTGGCTTCGCCTCGAAGCCAAGTACGAGCGTGCCTTGGGCCCGGGGCTACTGTCGGTGTTCTGGGACCGGCGGTGCCCAGACTTGCCTGCCTGCGGGCTTGTGCGCGGCTCCACCTACGGCCTGGTACGGCCCATCTTCAACAGCAACCACCCAAGACCCTCGCGAGGGGCCAAGACTCGCGAGGCGTACGACCCCAAGACCTCCTCAGGGGTAGCCTCACTAGGCTGGCTCCCGAGGAGCGGAGATCTCTATGCAAGGGGCACCGCATGAGTTTCATGTCATGTGAGCCATGACGACCAAGGCCAGGCCGGTGCTAGTGGGCGCAGTGTACCAGTTTCCCCTTTGGTGCTAAAGAGGCAAGTGCAGGCGAGGAGTCCCGAGGCGTCAGGCAAAGGTTTCCATATCGGTGCAACAAGACCAAGACCAGCAGGACGGCAAGACGGAGGTCATCGCGGAGCCCACAGCAGCGTCACCACCAGAGCCTTTGACAGGCGAAGACCACCTTTTGTCAGGATAGCTTGTACTAGTCGTTCCCCTTCAAACTTCGCCGTTGTAGGATCCCTTCCCGCCTAACATTTGGGAAGAGGACCAGGGCCTCTATAAATAGGGCTAGCCACCACGATATAGAGAGGACGGATTCGACCGAGACGAGTTCACCAGCTCATCGAGCCCAAGAACACCTCACCTCCTGAGGCTGTTCATCCACTGTACTAGTTCATCCTCAACCCCTCGAGGCAATCCACCACCACACTGGAGTAGGGTATTACACCGCAAGGTGGCTCGAACCAGTATAAACCCTTGTGTATCTTGTTCTTTGGGTTCATCAAGCTAGGCCGTGAGATCGTTGCGCAAGCGAGCTAGGAAGAGAGTGTTCTTCGTGCGCACCCCACAGTTCGAACCTCACAAGGGTTTGCCGGAACCCGAAATCTGACATAATTCATCTAGCCTCTGGTTAGATGTGGTTTTGTGTTTTAATTAGTGTTTGTGCCAAGTAAGACCTTTCAGATAGCCTACGGTGATAGTTGATTTGATCTTGCTGAAAAACAGAAACTTTCGCGCCCAATCCCAGAATTTTTAAAAATCGCAGAAGCGTGATAAAATTCTGCATTTTTTACACAAGATTTATACACAAATTGCCCCTGTTGTCCTAATTTTTCGTAATTTTTGGAGTTATATAAGTATTCGAACTATCCAGATTGCTACAGACTGTTCTATTTTTGACAGATTCTGTTTTCTATGTGTTGTTTGCTTATTTTTCAGAATTTTTGGAGTTACAGAACTATTCGAGAGTTACATATTACTACGGACTGTTCTGTTTTTGACAGGTTCTGTTTTCTATGTGTTGTTTGCTTATTTTGGTGATTCTATGGGTAGTATCGGGGGGTATGAACCATGGATAAGTGGGAATACAGTAGATATTACACCCATATAAATAAAGAATGAGTTCAGAACAGTACCAAAATGGTGATATATTTTCTTATACTAACGGAGCTTATGAGATCTTCTGTTGAGTTTTCTGTTGTGAAGTTTTCAAATTTTGGGTAAGGATTTTATGGACTATGGAATTAGGAGTTGCAAGAGCCTAAGCTTTGGTTGAGGCTATATTTTTATTCACCGCATGATATATGTTTTGCTTGGAGCGTCTTGTATGCTTTGAGTCTTTGCTTTTTAGTTTGCCACAATCATCCTTGCTGTACACACCTTTTGAGAGAGACACACATGAATCATGATTTATTAGAATACTCTTTGTGCTTCACTTATATCTTTTGAGCTAGGCAATATTGCTCTAGTGCTTCACTTATATCTTTTAGAGCACAACGGTGGTTTTATTTTACAGAAATAGATGAACTCTCATGCTTCACTTATATTATTTTGAGAGTCTCTAAACAACATGGTAATTTGCTTTGGTTATAGATTTAGTCCTAATATGATAGGCATCCAAGAGGGACATAATAAAAACTTTCATATAAAGTGCATTGAATACTATGAGAAGTTTGATTCCTTATAATTGTTTTGAGATATGAAGATGGTGATATTAGAGTCATGCTAGTAAGTAATTGTGAATTTGAGAAATACTTGTGTTAAAGTTTGTGATTCCCGTAGCATGTGCGTATGGTGAACCGTTATGTGATGATGTCGAAGCATGATTTATTTATTTATTGTCTTCCTTATGAGTGGCAGTCGGGGACGATCGATGGTCTTTTCCTACCAATCTATCCCCCTAGGAGCATGCGCGTAGTACTTCGTTTCGATAACTAATAGATTTTTGCAATAAGTATATGAGTTCTTTATGACTAATGTTGAGTCCATGGATTATACACATTCTCACCCTTCCACCATTGCTAGCCTCTCTAGTATCGTGCAACTTTCGCAGGTACCATAAACCCACCATATACCTTCCTCAAAACAGCCACCATACCTACCTATTATGACATTTCCATAGCTATTCCGAGATATACTGCCATGCAACTTTCCACCGTTTCGTTCATTATGACACGCTCCATCATTGTCATATTGCTATGCATGATCATGTAGTTGACATCGTATTTGTGGCAAAGCCATCGTTCATAATTCTTTCATACATGTCACTCTCACTACAAAAAATACACTTCCGTGATGATACGTGTTTGTCACAGTAGGTCACATTTTCTGTCATGCATGTACATCCATGACGATTTTATGACAGAATCAAGATAGTCATACCTGTGTTGTCGTAGAAGTGTTCCATGACATTACCAAAATTATCATCACGGAAGTGTCCACTTCCACGACGATAAATCGCGTGTCATAGAAATGCTTTGGTCAAGGGTGACCGACACATGGCAGCAACCGTAACAGGTCACTGTTAAGCTATCGGGTCCGGTTTTGGATCCGATAACCCGTTAACAGCCCGGACCAACGGGGATTTCCACGTGTAAAATTCTCATTGGCCAGAGGAAACACGTGTTGGCTCACCGTTGGGATAGATGTCATCCACTCATTGGAAAGGAGGCGCCTATGATACGTCGACACGTGGCACGGCCCAACAGAGGCCCATTCCGCTGAAAAGGTCGGCCCGTTTGACTTGATCAAAAGGTAACGGCCGGCCCACGGAATGCCTGTTAACGGCCTGTTCGTATATAGCCCATTTATGGCCCGCTAACTACCGGCCCGTTACGGCCTATCGGAACTAAGCCCAGTAGCTTCATTTGGGCCGTCCAATATGATTCCAGCCCGTTGTAACTTCCGGCCCATGTATGTCCCATGATGTCTTTCGGCCCATATGAGGCCCTTTGTAACTCTCGGCCTCTTAAAGGCCCGAGATGAAACTGGCCCATAATGAATAGTATATTGCTTAATACCCATTAACGGCCCATTATTCCGCCGTTTCCAGCCCGTGTTCACTTTCGGCCTTCTAAGGGCCCATTTATTCTTGGGCTCATTTCTAGAATTCGGTTAGTTACGGTCCGTTACTGGCCTGTTCCGTTTGTGGGCCAAATTCAGCACACGGCTACATTCGACCCATTTGTGGCCCGTTAACCCGTTGGGCTGTTTTCATAGAGTTATCAAATACGACCTATGGACGGCTCGTTATGGTCCACGAATAGTACGGCCCATGTTTGGCGAAATGATTATACGCCCCATAGAAGGCACATGGATCCTACGGCCCGTAGAAGACCAATGGATCCTACGGCCCGTAGAAGGCCCATGGATCATACGGCCCGTAGAAAGTCCATGGATCCTACGGCCAGTTGAAGGCCCATGGATCCTACGGCCCGTAGAAGGCCCACGGATCCTACGGCCCGCAGGAGGCCCATGGTTACGACGGTCCGTGTGGGTCCATGATTATTGTGGCCTAGTTACCAAAAATAGGTTATTGTTGCCACTAGAAAAACGCTAAAAAAGAACTGCAGTGACTACAAGCAAACAACTAAATAAGACAATAAGGAAATAAATAAGCAAGCAACTAACGCTAGCCTATTACATCTATTACACATATTACATCCACTGGGCATCAAAGTTCGCCACCAGTGCAAATATAGGGAACAAAGCAGCATATTACATACACTGGCCGTCAAAATTGGCCACCAGTGCAAATAAACACGGCAGCAAAACAAATCCATAACTGAAACAACTTTAGAAGAGCTCAAGAAACATTATCCTAGGTATCCACCATGCTGGCAATAAACTTAGCAAGCTTATTAGCTTTGTCGTGTTTGGTGCTAAAATCCTCCAACGCTTGTTGTTGCACCAGAAAGTATGCATCTGAATGCTCCAGGGACTTCCGCAGTCCTTCTGCTTCTTGTCGCAGCATAGCTGATCGATGTCTTTCAGCTTGTAGTTGAGACTCAAGAAACCGAACTGATTCAGACAGTGAGTTTGAATAGCTTGTGGAAGCAGTAGTGGCCAGTAACTCGAACAGTAAACCAAGATAGGACTTTGGGGTTGCCTCACTGTCTTCAAGATAGTTTTCCTTAGTTGTTTTATCAGCTTTGTTGGAGACCAAAAAGGATGTCTCACGATTCTGAACCTTATCTGAATTACTTCCTTTATCATTGCTTAATAAGGCACTCTTCCCCAATATTCTGTCAGCATTCTAAAATTAGCTCATCGACCTTACCACATTCTTGGTTCGGGACCAGTACAGAACAAGGCATTCCCAGTCATCGTCCAGTAAATGTGTCTCAGGAGAACGTAAGGGAATTTGATGAGTTTCTTTGCCAGTGAAGTACGTTTTCTTCAGGTAATTTTGATATTGCCACCAAGCATTCTTAGAGATAGCAGAGGTATTAGCACAGGTTACCTCATCCTGAGTTTCCAAATCGGTCCTTCTCTATAGAGAAAAATGGGAAAATTTGTTGTATTATAACCATCATGGAGGTAGAATGTATGGGACAAAGCAAAGTAATTGCCATGAATAACATTACTTACACATAACTCCTGGACAAACACCTGCAACTGCCATTTTCCTTCATCTTCGGTATAATATTTCCATGATGGGAAGATACGCATAGGATTTAACAACATCAAATGCGATAGATGCTAAACTATGAATGGCTGGTTGTGCTTCCTCCATAGGAATAGGTGTACTAACTGGTGGAGTTGGGGTTCGCCGTGGTAGTACTGGCGCTTTGGGCACTGGACCTGCCTTATTAACCGCTCTTGTTTGGGAGCTCTGTGGTGGAGATGGTGCTGTGTCAACAGGAACTGGGTTACTATCTGCTGGGGTTGGGGTTAGATTGGGTGAAGCTGGTTCTCTGTCCATCGCAGTAGGGGTAAAATCTGCGAGAGTTTGGGTTATGTGTGGTACGGCTGGTTCTTGTGCATGTACAACCGAGGTGCTATCTCCACCAAGAGGTAGCACTGTTTTATTTGAAAACCGTGTTTTTACTCCGCTAGATACTGCCATCACCCGCTCCAATTCAAATGGCTGATAAACAGGAAACATAGTTGAATGTACAGACATTGTATGAGAGACAGATGCAATAGATAGTGTGGAAAAAAGAGGGCATTAAATAGTTGACATGTATATTGTTTAACTAAAATGGATAGCATGACATAGTTTCACATATATGATGTCTGTCTAAACTGGATAGCATAGCATAACATAATTCAAAGATATGATGACTAACTAAACAGGATCGCATGACATAATTCACATACATGTTATCTAAGTAACCAGGATCGCATGATTTAATTCACATATGTGATTTATATGCTAAGCTTAGGGCATTCACATATATGATGTCTGAACTAAGAACATGGTGTTGAATATTGTGTATATGATGTCTAAATTATGCAACGCAAGACACCATATGCATGATATGAGCAGTAGAACCGTGCCAAGTTAGAGCATACACCTCGGTGGGGAAATAGGACTGGTCATCTGTCTCTCAATCCATCTCCGAGGAGCTATCGGGACCCAGCAAGAGATCTGCTTCGACAGGCAGCACTGTCTGCTCTGAAGGCCTTGTTTTCACTCCAGGTTTTTCCATCACCCACTCAAATGGCTGATTCATGGGAAGAGTAGTTTAATGTACAAATATTGTCGACAAATGGAAATTTAATGAAGAAAAGGATGGGCTAGATATCATTCAAATATATGATGCCTGGTTAAACAGGATGGCATTGCACATTTCACATATATTATGGCTGGTTAAAAGACATGAGACTGCATAATTCCCATATATGATATTCAAACTAAACAGGTGGCATTACAGAACATGTCTAAACTAAGCAGATGACATATATGATGTCGAAAGTAGGCACTGCAAGGCAACATATAAATGATATGACTAACATCATCATGCCAAGTTAGAGCAAACAACTTGGGGGGTAAATAGGAGTGGTCAGCTGCGTCTGAATCCGCCTCAGAACAGATATCTTCCTCTGGATTACAATCTGGAGAGGGGGGAGGGTTTGCCATTGAATCCACCATGGAGCCATGTCTGCATGATATTGTATTGCCTGGCAAAACTCTTCTCTTTTTCTCTACATGTTCAGCATGACTGTGTACAATATCTGACATGCATACAAAAAATATAGTGAGATTATGTAAGGAGAGCATGCAGAAATCTAGAGTAATGGTAACAACCAGTGGATGGATCCAAAAATAATGATAGTAGGCTGATGATTGCTTTAATTCAATAAAAAAACAGATGATGATTGCTTTACTATTTGTTTCCCACCCAAGATGAACAACATAGGCATACCCTAGGTGAACCAGATATTAGACATAGATGCTATTCATTGCCTCCTCGATATGTGCCCCACAACTAATTTAGAACTCAAGTTTGAACATCAATTCGGACCTGACTTGGAGTCTAAGAGGTGAACAGGACAACAAAGTAGCAGGTAATATTAAGCAATGCATAACATAAGCAGAAACAAAATAGTGCGACCTCTCTTGTCGACCCATGTACTCCTCAGGTTCATCTACTGAGTCGATGATGGTGATGCCGTTGCGGTGGGTGCCCACAGCAGGGAAGGAGATCTGAGGCGGCGAAAGACGGCCAGGAGTCGTGATGTCTGATTTGGTGGATGCTTCTGTCGGTGGAGCAGCTCAGGTGAGGTGGACGACGTCACGGCAGGAGCAGGACAGACCACACAAAGTTTTCTTCAACACCTACCTCTAACTGAAGTAATTCTGTAAGGGCTCATTTGGCTTGCATGATTCTAAAAATGAAGGGATAGGAGGAAAAACACCACAATATGATAGGAATGCACATGGGAAACAGAGCATTTGTGAACACAGGATTTCTGTCAACTTGGGTGTTTGGTTCACAGGAATTGGAGGAGCAGAGGAATGCAAAGAAACATGGCCAAAATAAAGTGAAACCATATGAAAGCGTGTACAGTTAGAATGTTATTCTGCCACTAATGCACTTGGTCTTGTTTTCATGCATAGGATTTTGAAAAGTAGGTCCAGGTGGATGTTTTGCTCCATTCCTTTCAACAAAATGCATGAATAATTGAATAGTAGAGTGCCATAGGAAAATTTCCTATTGCTACGTTTTTTCGTTGAACTAAAATAGCCCTAATGGATTGACATGAATGTAGAGTAATAAGTGATGCAACAAGTGTACAACCTCTTTGCCGTAGCCGTGTCGACCTCAGCATCATTGGGTTGGTCGCTGAAGAAGTTGAGGCAGAGGTGGCTGTCGGAGGTGTGGAGGAAGATCTGAGGAATCTGTAGACGGCGTCCAGGGCACTGCTCTGTTGTGATGGATTGTTCTGTCGTTGGAGCAGCTCCGGTGAGCCGTAAGACGTCAAGGCTGAAGCGGCACAAGACAGACATCGTTAATGTCAAGTGGGACTCTAATAGCATCTCCAATACATGATGTAAAATAGATGTAAAATTTACATCACCAAAAACCACCTGACTACAACAGATGAGGTAAAAACTGTAGACTCTTAACTTAACTGTCGAAACTGAAATTTACTGTGGAATCTGAATGTTACTGTCGAAATTGAACACAATGGTAGCAGAGAGGCACTTGACATGTAGTTTAGGGAGGGCCTGCAGTTCATCTTCAACTTGCACCCCCTGAGCCGCTAGCCACAACCGGCCGAACCGCCGGCCCCCGCGCCGCCTCGCCGCCCCGAGACAACTCCCCACTGCCAGTCTGCTCCCGCCCCGGCCAGCCCTCTAGCCCCCCCCCGTGCCGAGCTTTTTCTCCGGCGATCCCCACGCCACCGCCCCACCACCGCGCCCCCACCCTGAACCCTAAGATAGATAGTGGGGTACCTCTCCGGCGAGCCCCCCTCCCCGCTGCGGGTGGTTCTTCCTTAACTCCGGCGACCCCCACCCCCTGAAAATCGACTGACCCAAAAGTCAATTCACTCGACTAAAGTGTAGTTAAATTGGAGTAGAGCAGCATCACGAGTGAGGGGAGAGAAGCAGCAGCAACGTGAGAGCCGGAGCAGCAGCAGCAGCGCGAGCGAGCGAGCGAGAGCTGGAGCAGAAGCAGCAAATCCGGCTGGTACGGACGCTGTCGCCGAAGGGGCCTCACACTGGGGGAGAGCCGCCATGCAGATGTCGCCCGTGGCGCCGGCTTCGAGGTAGCCGCTCCATGGGGGTGCGGGATGGAGCACCGTCGGCGCCAGGAGGTCGAGTTAAGGAGAAGGTGCGATGCAATGAGTGTACAACCTCTTTGGTGGCGCCGAGTAGGCCTCGGCTTTGTCCGAGGAGTCGATGAGGTTGATGCGGTTCTGGTGAAGCAGGTTAAGGCGGCGATGTGGGGATGGAGCAGCCGTGATGGATGTGGCGATCGTCGGAGCAACTCCTTGGAGGTGGAGGACGGGGCGGCTGAACCGGCGGGACGACAAGATGGACGACGGATCCTCATCCAGGGAGGTGGACGAGGGACGTCGAGCTATTGCGGTGGACGACGTCGTCGGGGAAGAGGCTTAGGGCTGGGCAGCGGGAGGTGGCGGACAGAGGAGGGTGGGGTTTTGCGGCTGGAGCGGAGAGGTTATGGCGGCCTGGGATTTCGAATGGCGAAAAGGAGGCGATGGGAGGGGGAACCATGACTTAGGGACGCGCTTGTCCAAAATGTAGGGTGTATTACAAAACTACCCCCACCGATTTGAACTAGCGGCCCTTTCGGCTCAGGGTTAGAAGGGGGATTTCGCGTGTCGGGATTTGGCAGCTGGAGGGAGTTTTCGCGCGCGTTGTAATTTCGGGATAGCAAGGCGCGGGTTGTGAAGGCGCCAGTTTTGGGAGCACAATATCTGAATTTTCTGGATATAACAAGGCACGGGTTGAATTTTAGGGAGAAGTCTAACGTGTAATATTGTACTTGTACATACCAAATCAATTCGCACTTCCCTCAATGAATAAAACGAAAAAAATAAAAATATTCACACCACACAAAGAGAGAGTCATGTCCCCTTTTACTATACAAATGCTATTCAAAGCTACTCCCTCCTTCCATCTATATAGGGCCTACTGCGTTTTTCGAGGCTAACTTTGACCAAATATTAGAGCAATAATATATGACATGCAACTTACACAAAGCACACTATTAAATTCGTGTGTGAAAGGAGCTTTCAATGATATAATTTTCACATTGTGCATGTCATGTACTATTAATCTTCTCAATAGTCAAAGGCGGTCTTAAAAACGCATTAGGCCCTATATAGATGGAAGGAGGGAGTATGAATCCATGTTATGTCCAATTAAATTTTTTCGCTGGCTGTATAATGCATGTAACCTACTCATACAAGCATTTTAGTGCATTCCAAATGTTTATACTACCGTTGCAATTTGAACTAAATTTGAATTCGTTTCTCTTTTTCAATAAGAATCTACAATCATGATTGTTGCCAACTTCAACCATCATTCATGTATTACCTTAACAACACACCACATGAGTAATATAGAGATAGATATGAAATACGTGTACTATATGAACTCGAATTAAATTTTTTGAATACACTTGATGTTTATTGCAAATAATAGTACATTTGATGTACTAACTATATATTCATAATCTAAACCATGTTCCATACGTACACCATGTTTATCACACAAAGTATAGTGCCCAGCCCCCTACATTATTACAAGTATTTAGCCCTGAGCTGCAAAAGCCACACACTAGCCCAAATTATAATCAATGTTCTATATATTATATGTAGTACTAGCAAGATGCCCATGCGTTCCACGGAACATCAACATGATCAAGAGGAGGCCTTATTTGCAAATATGGAGAGGGGTGTGGGTATCTTTTTTCAAAATTGCCATAGTTTCCTTCCTATCCATCAGATATAAATCGGAAGGCCTATATTGCAGGATGGCAGGCACACCATCATCAACAACTCTGTTTTTTATAAGAGTAGAGATAAAATATATTATATGTAGTATAACATGTTCATAACCACACCATGTGTATCACCGTTATATATATTCACGCATGCGTCGGTTTAAAACACCATGATAAATTCTTCAAATATCCAAATTCGCTTTTTATAATGAATTATGATCTCTATTCGTCTTTTACACCCACACAATCCTCTTATCTTTGTAGCTAGCACTAACTTTCTCTCGTGCATGCACATGGCCGCATCCCTCTGACCCTCCCTCAGCATTCTCTAGCTCCATCGCGCAAATTCATCTTTTCACTTTAGGTCGTTCACCCACGGTGTGTGTAGGCCCCTAGCTCCTTCTTTACGGCACACATCGATCGATATCCCTCTCTAGCCAGGTGTGCCTACCACAAACACAAGCTTCCCCTCTTCTCTTCTCACCGTCCATGCCTCACTCCCACCACTCTTTTCATCGATCTCGTACTCGCACACTCCTTCCCCCTCAATATAGTATGCCTCTCGCACCACCTCCTAGATGCATCCCTCTCTCTCTATCCTTCTCCCCGGGCCTTATTTTCTTCTAACACATACATGCATGTATACCGATCGATCTCCCTACATATACCTAGGTTGACTTTAACTATTTTCCCCCCACCCATCAATCGACGTACCTCACAACTTATGTCTCTCCTTTCTCTGACAAAGGACGATTGATCTTCCTATGTAGTTACGTCTGCTTACCACAGCCATATCGTCCCCCTCATCATTCGTGCATGCCTCCTGACCCGTCTCTCGCACGCACGTGCATAGACAGGCAGCCATCCCCTCTCTTATTGATATTGCAAGCGTGCCCTCTGTTTGTCTAGTAAGCCTCTCCCACCATTTGTTAGAAGCAACTCCACTACCACCCCCTCCAACACTCTAGCTCTGTCTCTCTCCCAACCTTATTCCTCTCCTACACATATGCATGGATGCCGATCAATCTCCCTTAATACATAAGGTAGGCCTCTCTCCTCCTCCACACATATACCAGCCATTGTACCTCTATAATTTATTAGCCCTCCCCCCACCACACACCGATAGTCGAGCGCTGTAGATAGGTATCCATGTCACAGAGACAAACTGCACCTGTCCCCTCTCACGTTCCAGTAGGCCAGCCACTCTATATCTTTGACGTGGGCACACACAAATTCAATGGCACTCTTTATTGATCGCGCGCGCACACACACGCATCATCCCTCTCTTCTATTCTATGGATACCTCAAGCCGATGATACCTCCACTCTCTTCTCGTGGATCGCCCCATCTATATATATGATATATCCAGGACTCTATTTCACACACATTGCATATGTTACATTTTCTGATTGACCCCCCCCCCCAAATAAAATAGTCACGAACCCACACACCATATCTCTCTACATTTGTATCTCTCTCACACAACCCCACGTGGGTGGTGTACGTACATGAAGAGAATAGGTGCACGTACTCATGCTTTGTGCCCAGCCACACCCGCGCAGGTACACGGTGGAGCTCATTTCTGTACGAAATGGCAGCCCACGTGCTAATTTGAACGCGTGTAGCAGTTGTTTACCTACGGAGGTCGTGTACCACGCGTGCACGAAACAAAGTTCGACTTGATGCATTGGCGCGTTATTTTTAAATAAAGTTATATCGCTCAATGGCACATACACAGAATATAAAATGATTTTTACGGAGAAAAAGGTAGTCCGGTCCACTATATACAATGGAGCCTGCCTGCCTGGGTTTGTCTCTCTTCAGAGTATCTCACACAAGGCGGGGTGGCCTCTCTCTCTCTCATCGTTGGTCACTGATCCTGCCGCATCCCGTCCACCGGCGGAAAGGGAGGATGTGCATCGTTTCTCCGTTCGACGGTGCTGAGGCAGCACGTCCCGATCTGCGGTACCCGCCGTTCTCTCTGACCAAGCTCCGGCGCGGTAAGGCCTACGCCACCTGCTCGCTGCCGTAGTATGGGCAGACGCCGCCCGCCGCCGCTCACCTGGTTACATCCCGACGACCCCCAGTTATCCCCTCCGGCCTTGCTCCATTGCCCGTCTTCCCACGTCGCTGCATGTGGAAAATCTTGCATGTGGATCTTCCATAGTTCTTTGCCCAAAACATAGCTCCTCCGGCGTACTTTCCATATTGCAATCTCGTCCTCACAGCGTTTTAGACAAACACAACCGTGTTGTTATCTTCCCTTAGGACAAGGAATATGCTTCTTTTTTCTCGTCGTATGTGTCATCAACTGTTATTGGCCAGTAATTGTTTCCTTTCTACCTCTTTTTTGCAAACAGGGCTATCCATTTCACCTCGTTGGTATTGCGACCTTTTGGTGAACTGCACAAATCACTTTTTTCTTAAGAGTGTTTTGTGAAGTTGTACTAAAATGTCACACGGGCAACGTCTCTACATTTTGGTGCGACTGCACAAAGGGAGATTGGTTTTGCTCTATCCTCCTCATCCAACTCCGAGCCTAATCTTCTCCAACTATTTGCTTAATCTTCTCCAACTAGTTAGTCTTAAGAGAGACTACAAAGGTGACCGGCTTCTATTCGTGTGTTTATTGTTTCATCAGTAGTCCTCTAATATCGTAATCACACTTAATATCTTTGGAACAGGGACGCTCAGCTCTATTTTAGTGGAACTGCACAAAATGGTCAGAATGTTGCAAGCTCCAGACAGCTACTTTTTTCCCAACATGCCTTGTTGATTAGACAGAGCTGGGGGGACGTTGTTGCCAATGAAAGCATGGATCAATTTTAATTTAACACCTTCTCACAACTTTGTCTTCAGTTGTGATGTAAATATTAGCTCTGATCTGCTAATCATGGAGATGCATTAGCAAGGAAGTTAGTTTTTTATTGTTTCCGAAAGAGCATCAATGGCAAGACACACGAAACAAAAGCTAAAAGCTTAGAGCATTGTACAATTTCATGTCGCTAGAAAATTATTTGTATATTACGTCAATTATGTAAACAAATGCTGGAAGCTTGATAGCATTGCCAGAAGCCTCTTCAGCATCCGGGTGCATGTGCCATGCACAAAATTATACTCCTCCGTTCCTAAATATTTGTCTTTTTACAAATTTCAAATGGGCATATTTTGTAGTGTAGATTCACTCATTTTGCTTCGTATGTAGTCACTCGTTGAAATCTCTAGAAAGACAAATACTCCGGAGTATATTTAAGAACCGAGGGAGTAGTGCACAATCGCATGGGAGACTCAGCCCGGTCTTTACGCCGCATTAATAGTGAGTAATGAGCAGTCAAATCATAAGCCCCACCTTTCCCACTGTAAGTTGCTCGGAAGAAGCAACCATCAATACGCTCTTCTTTGAATCCGCTCATACTACTCCATCCGTCACTGTTTATAGAGCGCGCTTCAAAAAAAATCTCTGGGACCAAGGCGACTAGCGATCGGCCTGAAAAATAGCATTGGTAGTTATAGCACGGCGTCTATTACTAGAGGAAATAATGCGTACACACATGCATGCAGTGCTTCCACCCTGGGTACACACATGCATGCACTTACTCCACTCCGTAGTACATCGAGAGAAAATTGTGGACTTGACTACGGTTATCACGCCCTAATTAATTGAGCATTAAACCAAACGCGTCTAAAGTCTCTGTGGTGGTGGAAATGCATTGAGAGAAATGCATCAGAATGAAGCGCGCCCTGTAAACTGTGACAGAAGGTGCAAAACCAAGTACGCGTATGGCCAGTCGGTCAACGCACCTCCTCTTGGCATATCACTGGCATGTGGGACCGGAGTGTGAGCAAATCGATCTCAATTGACGGCAAAATGGCCAACCCGCCGTTCCTTGAGAGAGACGAGGAGCGAGAACACACAGACGGGCTCGCACGGAGGCCAAGATATATTCAAGCATGGTTGATCGATATCATCATTACATGTTCGATGTTTTTTAATACTATACTATTGGGCTGCCGTTTTCCGCCCTTCTCCCGAATAGATGTGTACTTTATCAGAGATTAAAATAAAATAAGAGTACAGACGCTCCACCATGCGGTTCTAGTAGTAGTACTACTCATACTACTAAAGCTTGCGCTTGGCTCTTCGCCTCTTCGTGAAGTCAAACAATGATGGTACTCCGCATGTTGGGTACTACAGTGTATGCTTCTGGCAATCTGACACCGAATGGACTGATGCATGTCCACCACCTGGGCGAGGGTAGGTTGCATTAGTCAACAGGCGTAAGCGAGTTTCACCTTGTCCTGCAAGCTTCTCCTCGTTCTGCGGGTTGATGAGACACACCAAAAAGTAGTGCTAGTCCATACTCCCTCCTTTCCGGTTAATATGGCTTAATCTTTTTTGCGGGTAAATGAGAGAGCTTTATTCATATATAAGCATTCTTAGGATGATCAACCAAGAGACTGGTCACTAGGAAGCAAGGTACCCCGCAAAAAAAGAGAAGGAAGCGAGGTGTTTCATCAAGCCAGCTCTCGGCCACATTCAAAGTCCAGCAAGCACGGTTTCCACAAAGATGCGCCGCAAGGTTTGCTGACCTGTTTACATGCTGAATAACAAAAAAGAGGAAATATTACCGAGCGCTCCTGTTTGTAACAGGATATGAGCCAGAATTAAGCGAGAATTGTGGCGAGTGTTCCATGCAATCAACTTCCATTATCACATGCGAGAACCCTCGAAGAGAACCAAATGTGTTGAAGATTGCTTTATCACATTTTTAAAATATAATAAGAGTTCACACGCTCCTCCATCCGGTTCCTAGTAGTATAGTACAAACCTCTATAGTAGTAGTACTAGTAAACTTTGCGCTTGGCTGTTCGCCTCTTCGGGAAGTCGAACAATAATAGTACTAGTATAGTGTATGCTTCTGGCAATCTGACACCGAATTAACTATTGCACGTCCACCGCCTGATCAAGGGAGAGCTTGCATTAGTCAAAAGTTTCTCCTTGTCCTGCGAGCCACCGCGCGCAAGCTTCTCCCGTCCTGCAAGCTTCTCCTCGTTCGGCAAGTTGACGGGACACAACAAAGTAATGCTACTCCATACTGGCTCCTTTCCGGTTAATATGGCTTAATTTCAAACGAGATAAATACACTGTCTGGCACTGTATATTTGTAAAAATACGGTCAGTGGACTTCATAATACGCTCATTGCGCTCAATATATACATTTTCTGGTGTTTATACGGTCACTAGCTCACCCTGGCTGAATATGTGTGTGCATGCACGTGTAGGTTGAGCACTTGAGCGTGACCGTGTGTGTTCTGTTGTGTGCTCGGACATGCATGCATTAGGGCGTCGCACGCGTTTTTGCGTCCATGTGTACGTGTGACTATTGCATGCATGCACGAGGTTGTAGTCCCTCACATTCACATGTTCATAAGTCAATGCTTTGTCAAAACATTGCATGCAAGGTTTAATCATTCGTTGTTCACGCATGCATTCCCGATATTAATACGTTGGTAAAAGACAAATTCTTGAGGAAAACGAGCCCATGAATTGAGTACAAAGGGGACCAATAAGCCAAGACGGAGGGAGTACCAGTAGTGATCCGGAAGGAGGGAGTAGGTACTAGTAGTACAGTACTACGTAACAACGTGCAGTAACAAAATTCCTCAATGCGCATCCTGTCTACGTGTCATGCAAGAAAATAGAGATAAGTACAAGTGAGACTCAGGAACGGTCATACACGTAGGGGAGTACGTGTAGGGGCCACTAAGGAGCAGTCAAATCACACAGTAAGTTAGTCGAAAGAAGAAACCATCATTTCACTCTTCAATGACACGTACACAATATAAAATGGTTGATATGGAGAGAAAAAGAAAACCACCATATATACACTAGCAGGAGCCTAAGCTACAAGCCTGCTTGCTTGGGTTGCTCTCCTCACAAGCATAGAACGACGGTGGCCACACCGTTGGTCACATATCCGGCCTGATCCCGCCGCTGGGGGAAGGGAACAATGTTCTGCGTAGACGCGGTCGACATCGGCGAGGGAGAAAACCCATAGTCGGTGCTTCCCAATCGGGGGTCCCCGCGGTATGGGCTAATGCCGTGTCCCAACCGCCCTTCTAGCTACAACCCGACGTCCCAGGTAGTACATCTTCCTTTTGGAGCCGGCTTGCTCTACTGCCGCAGCTCCCCACGTAGCTCCATCTCCATGTCGATCTTTCTCTACTTCTACCGGCTTCTATTTGTGATGAGTTTATGTCTCATGAACTAGTGCAAGTACTATTATTCTAATCACACTTCTTCAATATCTTTGCCATCAGGGATGCTCAACTCGATTTTAGTGGAACCGCACAAAAGCATCATATGATCTGAGGGTGCCAGCCGTCTTTCCTTCGACAGGTTCTACTTAGCCAGGAAATTAAATCCTGTTTAGGTTTTAGGGTTTAAGTCGTAGTGACCCCATCAGTAGTTTTTCTTTTGTACACGCTCTCACAACTTTTGTCTTTAGTTGTGAAGTAAATATTGGCTATGATCTGTGAATCATTGAGATGCATGAGCATGCGTGTTAGTTTTCCTTTGTATTTGATGGAGTGTTGTAACGGGGCAACCTTGGAGTAGGAATGAAAATGGAGTGGAAAGTTTCCGTTTTTCCGGAGAAAAAATGGAAACGGAGAGAAACCAACGTTTCGTTTCCTCGGATCGCGCCATCGAGCAAAACCAACATTTAAATCACGTCTGTCACGTTCGTATCTCACCCTCCTCCACGGCTCCACCCCACACGGTCGCTCGGCATGCCACTCACCGCAAACCGATTATACGATAACTTTCCTGCCTGCTTGTCGATGGATCGCGCCATGGAGTACTAGCACTACTGGAAGAGATTGACGAGTTGGGGGAGGACAGCTAGCTGTAGCACAGACTCCCAAGAACTTTTTACATGCATGTTGTCGCCGGCTATTGCGACCTTTGAACGCGGAGCAGTCACGTGCACCGGGAAGCGGCGCGGGCAACGCTCTTTTGGCCGGCGCGCCGCTTCAATGCCGGCGCCAATGAGAGGTCGCGTCCGCTCTGGCCGGGCATGAATACGTCACTGACCATTTCGGGCGAGAAGCACGCGCGGGTGATGAAGAGGGCTCGGGTTGGTCAGGAGCGGGCGTGGCAGCGGTCCGGACGCCCACAAACAAGAGATGATGTACGTTAATATTGTTGCGTATATAATTAAGAACATAAATAATGTGCCAGTTGGACAAATATGATTGGAGATGGAGATGGAATTTTACGTAAACACGAATATGCATGTCTATGTCTATGTGTGTGTGCACGACGACTCTCGCGACCTGGAAGCGGGGGCGTGTTTTTGATCGAGTTTTCTTTCTTGGTACGTTAAAAAATTGTCTTCCAGTTTTCGTTTCTTTTTTCTGGGAACGTGCGTATTCTATTTAAAACCACTGTTATGGAGAGATTTTTTTACTCCATTGTATATATAGCCTCTTGTTTGATAGGGTTTCTCGCATCTCGCTCTCTCACCCTCTTCATATCAAAACAAGATGACAGTGTCCACTCTATCTCTCTCCTCACCGGTGGTCACAGATCCGGCTGAATCCCGTCCGCTGCGGGAGGTGAGGAGGTGCAGCGTTGACATTGTCGCCGTCGGCGATCGAGGAAGCCGATGCACACCGTCCTCTCAGAGCCGGCGCTGGCACCGACGAAGGTCCTCCGCGCCCTTGTTCGCTGCGGTCGTGTGGGAAGATCGCACCCGCCCGCCTAAGCGACATCTCGCCCACCTGAGGTATAACTTCTTGTACTAGTCCAGCTCCCCAGGTCGCTGCATGCAGGTTTTCTTCTATGCGACTACTCCCCGGCTCCCCATGTATAGTAGCTAGGGTTCGTCGGCTGGTCCAACATCACCTACTATTATAGAGGAAATGCCACTAGAAAAAGTTGTCCTGATTTATGCCTCGGTGGAGGTATACATGTTGTTTCGACAAAAAGTACATGGTGGTTGTGCGGTCATTGTCCATACGCTCCTATTGCTGCTGTTAATCTAATACTATCGCTGGTTAAATGAAGAAATGCTTTTTTCTCGGGAATCCTGGTTTAGTTCCCATCAAGATAATCATGATGCTTCTGTTTGTTGGTGTACTTTTCATTAATTCTTATTGACAATTGAGATGTCGTTGTTAATCTTGTACCACTGCCAAAACAAAGTAACAACACTATATCCCTTTTTTATATTTTTGCAAACAGCGATGCGTATCTCCATACCCGGGCATGTCTTCCTCAATTTTAGTGGAACTGCACAAAATTGGATGGCCATTGTTGTTCCGCCTCACTGTCCTCTGCCACGTGGTTCTTCCTTCCTCGAGCTTGATTAATGAGAAGAAACAGACCACAGTGAGGATTTGTCGAACTTCATAGGTGCCTCACCCAAACTTGATGCCAAATGGATGATGCATCACCACGATGACCTATCGATGCTCATGGTTGCGCCTCATGGTTGCGTCGGCCGGTGAAGCTGATCGGTTTTCCACGAAAAACAAGTTGTCTTCCATCAGTGCTCTTTGCTTGTTACGCACAAAGATGATATCCTTCATCAGTTCACCTTGGTTGTGTTGGAGACGCAATCGTCTTTCACGTTGCTGCAATTTTATCACACAATTGGGTATGAACCAAATGTTTCCTCGAAGAAGGATCGATGTTGGTACTAAGAGCATAAGTTTTGTATTGGTTTCTAAGCCTTCTCACAACTTTGTCTTCAGCTCCCCTGTAATTTTATTTGTCCAGCTATTAACTTTGATTAAAAAAATGGTGTGGACTAAAAACCCGGATGGACGTTGTAGCCCTCCATTTTTATTTACCCTGCATATTAGATTTGACTGAAGTCAAACTTTGTAAAGTTTGACCATGTTTAGGCCGAACACAATAAACCATAATTATTGAGAGAGGGCAAACTGTACATACTCTCAAACCTTTCCGATAATTGAAATTAAATTCTTTATTTGTACACACTCTCACACGTTTCGATAATTTGGCGCATGTGTGGTTGTTCACTTAAGGGAGGATAGTGTACCGCACGTGAAGGACAGGAAGTGCGACCAGGATGCATGGATCCTTAGTTCATCTGAAGTAGTAGTTTTCTTCACTGGTACGTTAAATAAAGAGTTCCGTTTCGTACTTACACAATTTAAAACGATTGTTATGGAGAGAATAAGAAAACCACTCCGCTATATATTAGTAGTATACACGAGTACTATATGGACACAGCTTCATTGACTTAGTGCACCTGCCTTTGGGTGTATGACAGGTGGGCCCAAAATGTGGCTGGCCAACCTGTCATACAGCCAAAGGTAGGTGCAGTTAAGGCACCGGAGCTCAGTCCGTAATACAGTATATATGTAGTACACTATATAAGCTGGAGCCTCAGCGCTTGTTCGCTAGGGTTTGCACTCTCCACACTCTCGCCGCACTACATATATATACACGCTGGAGGCTCAGCGTTCCTTTGCTAGGGTTTGCTATATTCACAGTCTCTCACCCTCTTCACCAGATCTAAACAAGACTGCGTTGTGGCCTCTGTCTCTCTCTCCCTCCTCACAGCTGGTGAAGGAGGCGTCCGGATCCCGTCGCACCGGGAAGGGGAGGAGGTGCAGCGTTCACTCTATCGCCTTCGGCGAGGAAGGCAATCCACTGCCGGTTGCGGTGTTCTCTTTCACCCAGCGCCTATGCGGGAGGGCCACCTACCCCTTCTTCCTCGTTGCCGTACGTAGTGTGGGCAGATCCGGCCGCCCGCCGCAGGCCTTGCCACATCCCGACGACCCTAAGGTATAAGTTTCTTTGGAAATCATTGCTCTAGCTACATGCAGATGTTTTTCGATTCTGTAGTCGAATCAGGTCTTGGTTCAAAGAGGAAAGAAGGATGCGGTGGGGTGGAGCATGAATCTACGACATGGTTCAATGAGGAAAGGAGGGAGGGAAAGTAGTATAGATTGGTTATCCAACCGCTTTGTTGGTCGAAAAGGGAAAAGGGAGGTAACCCAGTACACACATATGTAAGGAACCGATCTCTTTGTTGAAAAGGGAAAGAAACTGTGGGGTCTGGTAGTTTGTGCAGGACTAGATTTGCTGCCCTCACATAGGAAAAAGGTTCAAAGAGAACAAATATGGGACCAACACAGATATGCTGCTTGGCTACATACTCTGCATCACCCATTTATACGTGTGGACGCACATGGTGCTGGCATGTCCCACGTCCCATGTCCCATACAACTATTTTGCGGTTGTTAATCTAAGAATGCTGCTGGAAAATTGAAGCAATGCCACTATTAAAAGTAAATTACATTCTTAACGAATGTTGTTTTAAGAGAATGTCTCTGTTAATATGAATCAATGCAACCGTTTTAGAAATGCTATTGTCCTACTTTGTTTTCCATCAAGATAAGTTAGATGCTTCTTTTTGTCGCCGTTTGTTTCATCCTCCTTTATTGGCCAGTAATTGTTTCCTTTTTTGCCTCTGTTAAAACAGGGATATCTATTCAACTTGTTGCTATAGCAAACTTAAATGTCACACTGGCGACTTTGCTTGATTCCAGTGCAACTGCACAAAACGAGATTGGATTTCCTATTCGTGTTGGCAGATTCGTAGGTGATCTTGTGTGCGTCATGACAGGTTGGTACTTGCCTTCATCCACATGATCGTGCAATGTGTTTTGAGATGATGTGCTACTTGTATTGGTACTGTTTTAAATAAATGTTGAATTGATGCTATTGTATTGCTCTCTTCATCCACATGCTTGTTGCTTTGTTACAACAAACTCTGCATCACCCCCTTTATAAGTAGATGGGAGCACACGATGTTGTTGCACCCACTCTCCCCTGGAACAGTTTATGCTTTTTGTTAATCTAATGCTGCTGGTAAAATTAAGCAATGCCACTCTTCGAATTAACTACTGAATCTTAGTTCAAAACTTCAACACTTGTTAGGGATTGGTGGGATTACCATTTTTGTGGCCACATGTTTCATCCTCCTTTATTGGCCAGTAATTGATTCCTTTTTTGCCTTTGTTAAAACAGGGATATCTATTCAACTTGTTGCTATTGCGACATTTTGCTTCGCTACGCGAAACACTTTTGTTTTATGAGTGTTTTGTGCAGTTCAACTTGAGTGTCACACCGGCGACTTTGCTCAATTTTGGCGGAACTGCACAAAAGGAGATCATGGATTTTCATATATGTGTTGGGATTTCTTTCAAGTCCTCCTCGCGAGTTGTTTCAAATCTTGGTCAAGAAAGGTCAGTACTGACTTTCATCCACATGATGCTGGAGTGTGCTTTGAGATGTTGTGCTACTTGTATTGGTACCGTTTTGGATAAATGTTGAATTGAAGCTATTGAACTGCTGTCTTTTACCATTAAGTGGGAAAAAATTGTTCCAACCCAGATATGATGCTTGTTTCTTTGTTACACCAAAACTCTGCATCACCCCCTTTATAAGTAGATGGAAGCACATGGTGTTATTGCGCCCACTCTCCCCTGGAACTGCTTATGCTTTTTGTTAATCTAATGCCGCTGGTAAAATTAAGCAATGCCACTCTCAAAATTAACTACTGAATCTTAGTTCGAAACTGCAACACTTGTTAGGGATTGGCGGGATTACCATTTTTGTGGCCGCATGTTTCATCCTCCTTTATTGGCCAGTAATTGCTTCCTTTTTTGCCTCTGTTAAAACAGGGGTATCTATTCAACTTGTTGCTATTGCGATATTTTGCTTCGCTTAATTTTGGTGGAACTGCACAAAAGGAGACCGGATTTCCATATATGTGTTGAGATCTCTTTAAGGTCTTCCTCACGAGTTGTTTCAAATCTTGGTCTTGAAAGGTCAGTACCGACTTTCCTCAGAATTAACTACTGAATCTTACTTCAAAACTGCAGCACTTGTTAGGGATCAGCGGGAGTACCATTTCTGTTAGGGATCGGCCGGAGTACATGTTTAAGAAATGGATTGTTCAGATAATGTCCCTGTTATTATATATCAGTTACAGTGTTTTACAAATGGTACTATCCTGCTTTGTAGTTCTTTCTACATGTTTAACCAAGGTATTATTAAGATAATGTCTCTGTTAAAATGAATCAGTCGCATTGTTTTAGGAATGGTACTTTTTTGCTTTGTCGTTCTTTATACATGTTGAAACAAGGCATTGTTAAGATAATGTCTCAGTTAATATGAACGAATCACACTGATTGAGAACTGCTACTCTCTTGCTTTGTTTCCCATTAAGATAAGGTAGATCAGTAGATGTTTCTCTTCTTGGAGTACAAGTCATCAACCGTTATTTCTCAGTAATTGTTTCCCTTATACCTATTGTTCCTTACAGGGATATCAAAATTAAAGCTCGGTTTTATTCCGACTTTGATTTTAGTTGAACTTCACAAAAGGAGCCAATGTGTCTAAGGCAAACTGCTGCATTAGTGGGTCCAGTTGATCTTACCACTTTGCACAAAGAAGCAGTCACTATTTGCGCTACATTACACAAGGAATGATCGAGAAGCTTTACAGAGTATTAGTAGACGCTTGTGACATGATTAGTCTGCAGAAAGCATAGGAAACTCTACAACACGTGGAGTGCACTGGGCAAAAAGTGCCCAAACAAGTACAAGAAGCCAGGACAGGACTCCAAGTCTGCCAATGTCATTCTAAGCAACAATGATGGGGCATCTGGGTATGGTAATCTATTTACCGTACTTTCAGTTTGTTAGTCCACCGATGGGTGGGTTGACACTGGGGCCAATATTCATGTGTGTGCTAATGTGTCTTTGTTTTCTTGCAGCATATAAATACGAAATCCACAGGGATGCTCAGCTTGATTTTAGTGGAACTACACAAAATGTTCAGATGGTTCGTGTCCTCCATAATACTTCATCATGCACAATACATCGAATGGTTCTCTAATCATTCGTTGTCACCTTGAGCCACCGGACTATCAGGTGACAAACTGATGACAAACCCTGCCTGTTCCACAATCATAGGCATTACATATTTTGAATGAGAAAAGCTTGTCAAATTTTAATCATTGATGTTAACAAGAAGACATTAGTTTAATATATCGGAATTGGAAAACCTTGTCAAATTTTGCTCATTGATGTTAGCCAGAAGACATGCATTTGATATTTTTGAGTGGGACGCCCTTTGTTGTGAGCAACATCGATCGTTTTTTCCTATGCCTGTCTTCAGTTCAGAAATATTTACTCTGCTGAGATGCATAGTCACATGAATGTTGACTTATGTAAGGTATTTTAAGAGTTTGTTCTGAATGTTGTCTATGTAATGCCATGCCTTGTGAGTTTGATTGCAAAGTTGAGCTTGGAATACTATGGCATGCGGCATCATGAGCTGTTCACCGTGCCTCCTGAGAATAAAGCTTCATATTATTTTGCATGTTGAGCTAATGCCTGTGATTTGCATGTTATGAAGATCATCCTCTTCTGTTGTTTCTGTTCTTAAGAAGTTCATTGTCTTATGTTTCATTCATAGCCTATACGACAACTCGGGTAGGTTAGAGGTGAAACCATATGATCTTCCGACCAACTCATCATCTTAGGCCGTGATTGGATCGTCGTTTTCCAACCAAAACCGCTTGTAAAACTGACGATTGTAAATAAAAGCAGATGGTCTCGGGCGAAGTGCTTGGTTCGTCGATTTCGACTAGTAAAATATACATTGGTCTCTCAAATTACACGCGTAACACACCGGTTTTCGTTACAGACCTCGGGCCCTCGGTTTCATTACGCATGTATTTTACGCGTTGTTTCCAGTGACGAGTAAATTACACTTGTATCTTAATACAGGTGTGAAATAAACCAGAGCTCCCAAGCGCGGCCTTACCGTTTCATGTCCTCTCAGTCTCTCGAAGGTGCTCATAGGTGTCTGATGATCCTGGCTTCCTGAATGAGCAGCGGGTGCTGTATTAGACCATCTGTAGGGCCCGCCAGGCCCTCTCCGTCGTCCTTTGAGTTGTTGCGCTCGTCGTGGCACCGCTGTCCCGTGTTGTCAACATGGTCAACGAACATGAGGAATCAGGAGATGACTTTACTTGGAGAGGATGATAGTGGGGACGCACCAGGGCCATAGCCGCACGTACACAAGTGCCTCCTTATTATATACAACTATATTTTTTTTTGCTTCCTCCTGATTTCCTGACATCACGGTCACACACCATTGTCAACCTATGTAGTCAATAAACAAGAGAATTGCACAAGGAGCGGCCGACAGCAGGGACCGAGCAGCTCGAGCAGTATTTGTGTTTTTGAGGTGTGAGCACTGCAGAGTTTTTCTTGAGCGATGTTTTCGTTGTTGTTCAGAGGAGATCAGGGTATTAACTGGGCGGGCTGTGGCCCGTCTAGCCCAGGCCAGATATCCAGCCCAGATACTAATTTTTTTCAAGCTGAAAATGGCTAGCCCAGCTATACTTTTTTTTGAGGAATACCCAGGCAAGGTCAACTTGTTATTCTCCGTCCCGCTGGACTGCAAATCTTTCCTAGGAGGGATGCATTAGGCTTAACAAGAAAATGGGCTTTAAGAAACAATAAATGGGATGTAATTATAAAAACTGGGCAGTAACTATAAAAAATGCAACCAACACGTAATTAGTTTATAAAATATTATTTTTGGATTTTGAAAATTTTAATTTCATTAATTATTGCACGCGCAATGTTTCGTTGGATTTTTACGTAATACAAATTTATATTGAAATTGTATTTAATCTGACTAGAAATTTCGGGATAAAAATATTTTGGATCCCATCAAAATGTGGGAAATTTTATTGAATTCTGTTTTGAACGGTTGGTTGAAATTATTAATCGTTGTCCTAGCTAGAAAACGGGCTGTACTTTTAACAAACTGTAAATGGGCTGTAGTAAATTCCGTTAGAATTCAAAAATGGGTTGTACATTCTTACAAATCGCAAATGGGCTATAAGTTCTCTGCCACACACTTGTGGGCCTACTAAGTTGACGCGTCCCCTAGAAAAATAAGTAAGTTGACGCGTATGCAAGGCTTTGTCAACTTATAGTCAACACACGGTTCTAGCAGCAGTGGCCGTTGGATGTCCATCCAATGGATGTCGTGCTTCTTCTTCAATCTCGGATATTCTAGCTTCAGCCTCCCAAAAATGATTCCCCCCCGACATCTGGGGTGCACCGTTTCGGAGGCTGACCTCTGGGCCTACTAAGTTGACGTGTACCAAGGGCTTTGTCAACTTAGTTAATATAAACGATTCTAGCAGCACTGACCGTATGATGTCCATCCAACGGCTGTCGTGCTTCTTCAACCTTTGGTCTTCTTGCTCCAGCCGCCCAAAGCAGCGCCGGTCGTGCCGCCTGCTCCTGCCTCCCGTGGCCGGCTATGCTGCCGCGGAGGCCTCACCGCCCCATACTACTCCCACTGCTGGCCAGGCCATCCCTCTGCTCTTCCTGCTCCTGCCGCTCAAACAAGCGCCGGCGGGACTGCCTGCTCCCTCCTCCCGCGGCCGGTTGTGCTGCCGCGCAGGCCTCACCGCCCCACCATTCTCCCATTGCTGGCCTAGCCATCCCTCTACTCACCCACACATGCGGTTATTCTCCGGCGACGGCAGACGAACCAGTAAACCCTCGTACTCCTTTCCGCGTGGGAAACAACTGTCGAGTGTTCCCTGGCTCCGTGTCGTTCCCTTCCTAGGCCTCGCCGTCATCCACCGCCCTGGTGCTCTCGGCGCGCCGTGGTCAATGAACGACATCCATCGGACGTGGACTTTACATGGAGAGGCCGACAGCTGGGTCCACGGCCGCACACAAGGAAATGCCTCCTTATTACGCGCAAAATAATGATTCCTCCACCTGACATCTGGGACCCACCAGAAGGGCCTCTGTATTTCGGTAAAAAACATTCCCCGATGACAGGTCGGACCCACCAGCTATATCTTCGTACGGAAGGAAGTGCCTCCTTATTACGCACAAAAAATGAACTCTCCCTCCTAGTTGGGACCCAGCATAGTGGGAGGCTGACATGTGGGCCTACTAAGTTGACGGGGACGGAGGGCTTTGCCAACTTAGTCAATATGAACGTTCTAGCTCCAGTGACCGTACGATGTCCACCCAACGTCTGTAGTGCTTCTTCAACCTCTGGTCTTCTTGCTCCAGCCGCCCAAAGCAGCGCCGGTCGTGCCGCCTGCTCCTGCCTCCCGTGGCTGGATGTGCTGCCGCGGAGGCCTCACCGCCCCCTACTACTCCCACCGCTGGCCAGGCCCTGCGGCGACGGCAGCCTCACACCGCAGCCAAACCAGTGAACTCTCGTACTCCTCTCCGCGTGGGCATGCACTGTCGCGTCTTCCCTGGCTCCGCGTCTTCCCCTTCCTAGGCCTCGCCGTCGTCCACCGCCTTGGTGCTCTTGGCGCGACGTGGTCAATGTGGTCAACGACTGACTTCCATCGGAAGAATACTGTACGTGGAGAGGCTGACAGCTGGGTCCACGGCCGCAGCAAGGAAGTGCCTTCTTATTACGTGGAAAATAATGATTCCTCCACCTGACAGCAGGGACCCACCGGACGGGCCACCGTATTTCACGAAAAAACATTTCCCCTGACTGCTGGGACCCACCAGCTACATCTTCGCACGCAAGGAAGTGCCTGACAGTCGGGGCCCACCTGGTCGAAGCGTACGTAGTGTTGTCATTCTGGTCGCGAACGTGTACGTACATACTGGTTGATCAGTCTCTCTGCAAGTATGAACCGTGACCGAGTAAGTAGCGGCACGTGTGTCGTTGTAGAGCACCCGACATCGTAGTTCACGCAGTCCCGTCTAAGTCCTGTACACATACGTACAACTATAGGGCAAAAAATACGGCCACGTACGTACATACAGGCGGGGTCTCGAGCGCGTACTCGCGGACGGCCAGCTCTTGTGTACATGGAGAGGCAACGGACAGGAGCAACGGCGTCCTGTTCATCGGGCAGCGAACCGGCTGGGTCGGAACAGAGAAACAGCGTCGTGTTCATCGAGAGACAACGGGATACGTCGTGTTCATCAAGAGCCAACCGGCTTGGATGGAACAGCCGATGGAAACCAGGCCTGGCGTACCGCAGAACAGAGGAAATGGCCTTGTGTTCGACCGACCATGGTCGAAACGGGTTCCTGTTCATCGGGAGGGGTCTGGCGTACCGCAAAACGGAGGAAATGAACTTATCTGGACGAAACGGGGTCCTGTTGATCGGGAGGGGTGTGGCGTGCCGCAAAACGGACGAAACAGACTTGTGTTGGAGCGCTATGGTCGAAACGGGGGTCCTGTTCATCGGGAGGCGTGTGGCGTACCGCAAAACGGGACCCCACGGGATACAGTTCATCTCCACCGTCGACTGCCTCCACGGGCTACTGTTCATCCACCGTCGACTGCCTCCATGAGCTAATATTCATCCACCGTCGACCTCCTCCAGCCTCCACCTGCGACTGTTCATCCATGGGCTCCTGTTCATCCAGCCTCCACCGCGCGCTCCTCCACCGGCTACTGTTCAACCAGCCCTCTCCACGGGGTCCTGTTCAACCACCCCTCCACGGGGTACTGTTCATCCAGCCCTCCACCGGCTACTGTTCAACCAGCCCTCCACGGGGTCCCGTTCATCCAGCCCTCCATGGGGTCCTGTTCATCCACCCCCAACCAGCTCGATCGGTCGGGGTCCTGTTCATCCAGCGGCAACGACCTCTACTACCACGGGATCCTGTTCATCCAAGCACCCACCGGGAACTGTTCATCCAAACCCCCACGGGAACTGTTCATCCAAACACCCCCAACAATGCACACTGTTCATCCAGAGGCAGCATCGATCGGCTTCAGTTAGCAGCAGTAGCGAAGGAATCACTCGGGTTCAGTTAACAGCAAGGGATCGATCGATCGCTCGGGTTCAGTAACGCGTAGCCTGCAGTGCAATCCCTCGGGTTCTGTTAGAGCCCAACGCCTCGCTCGGGTTTAGTTAGAGCCCAACGCCTCGCATACACACGCATACGTATGAGAGAAACGCGCATCGCTCGGCCCCCGACTACCCACCGTAACCGGGAACTCCCCCGATATTTTCCTCGCCCCCGCTTCTACCATGGTTTTCTCCGTTATGGACAGCCCAAAGAATGTCATGCAGCTGCGTCTCCGGCCCGCCCAGGACGAAAAGCCCATTTTCTGTCATGATTTTTTGTCATAGAAGTAGGACCCCACCACATCTATGATGATACCGGGTTTTGTCACAATTATCGTCATAGCAGTGTCATAAGCATGACATAATTTTTTTTCGTTTGGCCCAAAATGTCACGGATGTGTCTTTTTTTGGTAGTGTCTTGATTCATTGCACATCCCGGTACACCGCCGGAGGCATTCACATAGGGTCATATTTTTGTTCTAAGTATCAAGTTGTAATTCTTGAGTTGTAAGTAAATAAAAGTGTGATGATCTTCATTATTAGAGCAATGTACCATGTGAGGAAAGGATGATGGAGACCATGATTCCCCCACAAGTCGGAATGAGACTCCGGACGAAAAAAAAAGAGGCCAAAAAAAAATGAGAGACTACCCGAATAAAAAATGAGAGAAAAGAGAGAAGGGGTAATGCTACTATCCTTTTACCACACTTGTGCTTCAAAGTAGCACCATGATCTTCATGATAAGAGAGTCTCCTATATCGTCACTTTCATATACTAGTGGGAATTTTTCATTATAGAACTTGGCTTGTATATTCCAATGATGGGCTTCCTCAAATTGCTCTAGGTCTTCATGAGCAAGCAAGTTGGATGCACACTCACTTAGTTTCTTTTTGAGCTTTCATAAACTTATAGCTCTAGTGCATCCGTTGCATGGCAATCCCTACTCACTCATATTGATATCTATTGATGGGCATCTCCATAGCCCGTTGATACGCCTAGTTGATGTGAGACTATCTCCTTCTTTTTGTCTTCTCCATAACCATCGTCTATTCAACACATAGTGTTATGTCCATGGCTCACGCTCATGTATTGCGTGAAAATTGAAAAAGTTTGAGAACATCAAAAGTATGAAACAATTGTCTGGCTTGTCATCGGGGTTGTGCATGATTTGAACACTTTGTGTGATGAAGATGGAGTATAGCCAAACTATATGATTTTGTAGGGATAAGCTTTCTTTGGCCATGTTATTTTGAGAAGACATAATTGCCTTGTTAGTATGCTTGAAGTATTATTGTTTTATATCAATATTAAACTTTTGTTTTGAATCATACGGATCTAAACATTCATGCCACAATAAAGAAATTACATGGATAAATATGTTAGGTAGCATTCCACATCAAAAATTCTGTTTTTATCATTTAGCTACTCGAGGACGAGAAGGAATTAAGCTTGGGGATGCTTGATACGTCTCCAACATATCTATAATTTTTTATTGTTCCATGCTATTATATTATCTGTTTTGGATGTTTTATATGCATTAATATGCTATTTTATATTATTTTTCGGACTAACCTATTAACCTAGAGCCTAGTGCCAGTTTATTTTTTTTCCTTCTTTTGGAGTTTCGCAGAAAGGAATACCAAACGGAGTCCAAATGGAATGAAACTTTGGCGATGATTTTTTTGGACCAGAAGACATCCAGAGGACTTGGAGTACACGTCAGGGAAGCCACGAGGCACCCACAAGGACGGAGGGCGCTCCTAGGGGGTAGGGCACGTCCCCACCCTTGTGGGCCCCCACGTGACTTTACCGACCTATTTCTTCCGCCTATATATTCTCAAATATTCCAAAAACCAACCAGGAGAGCCTCGAAAACACTTTTCCACCGCCGCAACCTTCTGTACCTATGAAATCCCATCTAGGGGCCTTTTTCGGCGTCCTGCTAGAGGGGGATTCGATCACGGAGGGCTTCTACATCAACACCATTGCCTCTCTGATGAAGCGTGAGTAGTTTACCTCAGACCTACGGGTCCATAGCTAGTAGCTAGATGGATTCTTCTCTCTCTTTGATTCTCAATACCATGTTCTCCTCGATGTTCTTGGAGATCTATTCGATGTAATACCTTTTAGCGGTGTGTTTGTCGAGATCCAATGAATTGTGGACTTATGATCAGCTTATCTATGCATATTATTTGAATCTCCTCTGAATTCTTATATGCATGATTTGATATCTTTGCAAGTCTCTTCGAACTATCGATTTGGTTTGGCAAACTAGATTGGTTATTGCGGTGCTTAGCTTTGGGTTGAATCTTGCGGTGCTTGATCCCAGTGACAGAAGGGGAACCGACACATATTTTATTGTTGCCATCGAGGATACATATTGCTTGAGTTTATCCGGCTACATCATGTCATCTTACTTAATGCGTTACTCTGTTCTATGAACTAAATACTCTAGATGCAGGCAGGAGTCGGTCGATGTGTGGAGTAATAGTAGAAGATGTAGGCAGGAGTCGGTCTACTTGATACGGACTTGATGCTTATATTCATGATCATTGCCTTAGATATCGTCATAACTTTGCGCTTTTCTATCAATTGCTCGGCAGTAATTTGTTCACCCACCGTAATATTTTCTATCTTGAGAGAAGCCTCTAGTGAAACCTATGGCCCCCGGAGCTATTTTCCATCATATAACTTTCTGATCTACAATTTTATTTCCTGATTTATTTCCTTGCAATCTTTTACTTTCTGCTCCATAAACCAAAAATACCAAAAATATTACTTTACTGTTTATCCATCTCTATCAGATCTCACTTTGCAAATAATCGTGAAGGGATTGACAACCCCTTTATCGTGTTGGGTGCAAGTTGGTGTTTGTTTGTGCAGGTATTTATTGACTTGTGCGTTGTCTCCTACTGGATTGATACCTTGGTTTTTAAAACTGAGGGAAATACTTACTCTACCTTGCTGCATCGCCCTTTCCTCTTCAAGAGAAAACCAACGCAAGCTCAAGAAGTAGCAGGTAACTTTTTCAATTTTAATATAATGGCACACAAGTATTTCGTATTGTAAAAAAAGTTCAATTCAGAATTCATTAAAAAGAGTATAAGATATGAATAAGTATTGACTTGGAGAGATCACATCCCTGCCCAACCCCCGCGTCGTCCTGCTTGGGCGACTCGGTTCCATTCACCGCCACCCCTCCCTTCGCGTCGTTCCCCTTGCTGTCGGCGTTGCAAGAGGCCAACGGCAGGCTCGCGATGGCGATGAGGCCTCTCCTTCCGTGTTCTCCTACATCCCCTCATGCGCTCTCTCTC
>NC_057799.1:304116612-304195750 GCF_018294505.1 Triticum aestivum
CTCTCTCTCTCTCTCATTTTTGTCCTGCCGGATCAGATCGGTGCAGATCGAAAGGGCATGTGGTGGTGGAGGTCCGGCCATGGAGGAGTGGTGACCCTCGGTACCGCGTGTGCCAAACGCCGCGTCCGGTCGCCGCCTCTCCGTTAGGGCCTTTGGTGCTCTAGCAACGGCTCTCCTTCGTCTCCGACCAGAGTGCTTGGTTGGATGGATTCGTTGGCTCTGAACAGGGTGGTCGGGCCGCGACCATGGCTATGGGCTTCCTTGTCGGCCGCTCGTCTCCATTTGCTGGTCCCTGTCCGTGATGGATGACATGGATCTGAGCACTCATGTCCTCTTCTTGCATGGGTGTAGCTAAGGGGAGTCTGGGTTGCACGGGGATTGGGGATCTTGGATGCATGGCGGCGGCCTTGTTTTGCAGGTCTCGCGGTGCGGTGCTGGTGGATAGAGCCTATGAGTCTGGTGCTAGCCAGCTTCCATGGCCATGTTGACGGCGTGTTGGCCAGACTATGGCGTTCGGCGGTGGCCGAGGACGTGTTCCATCCCTCTGGTAAGATTCCTGATGGCCTGCGACACGAAATCCTGCTAGTGCGGGTGTTGTCGGTGGGGAGCTATGTCCAGGAGAAATCCCAGACTGGTCTTGCCTTGCCTACGGCGACACCTACGGGAATTGTTTCCCTCCCTAGAGGCGTGGGTGTCAACATATCTCCCCTCCCTCCTCTGTGCTCCCGGGTGAAAACCTAAACCGCCTAAGGGCGTTATTAATTTGACATGGTTATGTGGCTTCGACGGTGGTTCTTGCACGGTGAGCTAGGCGCGACGAGGTACTTGCGCTCGGAGACCTTCTGCTGGTGTCCCACCACATAGGCTTAGGGGGAGCATCATCATCGTTCGACGGTACGACGCCTTTCGATCCGAGTCAAGGCGGATGGGGGCTCCTTTTGATGATAGGATTGGATAGTGATGTTAGGTCGTGTCTAGACTCACATGGTTCGTAAAGACACTGTCTCCCGTACTGGCGTGTCTCCATCTTATTGGCCTCTCTCTCTACTCCTGGGCGTGACGGCGGATGAGAGCTCTCATGCCTCCAAGACATGCTCTATTGTTTCTTTTGTGGCTTGCTTGGTGTAATCAGGGTTGTGTTGCTGTCATGCGGCACCATGTATCCTTCATATCTCTTTTCTTTCTTGGTTGTCATGTGGATGTTGTTCTCGTCTATAAGGGCGTTATTAATTTGACACCGGGCCGGCCTCTTATCTAAAAGATATGAATAAGTATGAATGGAATAATACTGTCAGCAGATTGAAATTTCTTCTGAAATTTGTATAGATGCTCGAACGAGCAGGGTATTGTTTTCCCAAAAAGTTAAAATAATAAAATGTTTTCTAGGAAAAGAACTTTTCAAATGTTGAATTAGGGGTTTTAAAGCATCTATAGGTGGGCGCCCCAAATCGGCAAGAAACGCCCGGCGGCTCTCGCGGCCACTGACCAGTTACAAAAATCTGATCCAGACAGGCGCCTCAAACGGGCCTCACACGCCCGGGCTGGCCAGCATCCGTCATATCCAGCGAAAATATGGGGCAGATATGGGGATGCGTGGACGCGCCCGTCACGTATGACTGATTATGGGTTCCCATTCGGAAATGTTAGTGCAATATCGGCCTACCTTGTGTTTTGGAGATTGTTGACAGAAACAGGTATGGACTTATTTGTTTGCTAGTGCATACAGAGAGAAATAATCCATACAGAACCTAAGATAATGCTATCTCTGGTGTCAAGTTCGAGGAACTTCACCAAGGAACATCTGCGTTGCAGAGAAGAACGAGGTACATTTGATGAAGTTATATAGACGAGAAGTTTGATGTGAAGGAATTATCCCCTCGAATATTTTATGCTGAAGCAAAGCATATGTTTCGATATGGTCGTCCGAAGAGATTGACTGCAATGAATGGAAGTGGAAGAGAAAGTGAAGATGTAGTATTCATTTTGTTGTTCTTCTTTCACTTATTTGAGTCGTAGGACATCCGTACTATTAAGAGGGGTATAGGTTCTCGAAGCTTAGATCCACTGTGATGCTTAGCCAAAACCTATGAAAGTTGTGAGAGAAATCTCTTTGTGTTCCAAGAAAATATTTGTCAGCAAGAGACTGTGATCTTCTTCGTCGTGAGAGATTTGTCTCAGACCAAGGAGTTAGCATTACGTGCTCCGCAACTAATGTTACCGTTGTGCTCAAATCCGACCATTGGACTCGTGTCGTTCGGCCATTGGCCGATATCGATGTCCAATTTGGTCTTTTCCCATCAGGGAAGGTTGTGGCTATAAATAGCCACCCCGCTCCAACATTGTCCGTTGGCTGCTCCGCTTGAGATTTCTGAGAAGATTGATTTGAGCAACCCATCTCCGAGTGATTTGAGTTTAAGATCCACTGGTAGAAAATCAAGAGCCCAAACTTAGACAGTTGTTTAGCATCACAGTAGTTCCAAGTTAGAGTTCTTGTACCTATTACTCTTGAGAGCTGCGCACTCTCTAGATGGATAGGTTTCCGCTCGAGTGTTGAAGAGTTGTTGTCTTCACCGAGCTAGATCTTCAGCAACCAAGAGTGATTGTGGTTCGCGAAGGTCGACTGAAGGTTTGGAGATCGCCGACAAGGATCTACCACGAGTGAAATCAACTGGAGTCTGATCTGCTTTGAATTGAGTTTATCTTCTGTATTAAGTCACAGCCCCTCCAACCAGACGTAGCCCTTTGGCAAAAGGGTGAAATGGTCTACCAAATCTCTTTGTCGCCATCGAGCACCTCTGGTTCAATCTACTCTACTGCATTTCCTTCAGCAGTTTATGTTAGTGCTATGTGCCAATAGCTTATCCGATCATTATCATCTGTTGAAGTTTAATTCACATCTGTGATTGCTGTCCTACTTAAGTTATTCTTTATATCGCATTCTGTTGAATTTCCATCATTGTCATTTTACCTCTCTTAATCTTCTTGCATATCTGTCATCACCCACTCCATGTTTTGTCTCATACTACTGCATCTGTTTGCTTGTTGCATAACTCTCATCGTAGTTACACCTGTGATATCCCACACTCGCAACATTATTACTTCATCATTGAGGAATATTCCTTCTGTTCCTTATTCCGCTGCTGTGATTGGGATCAGTTCAAAACTTTCGAAAGAAATTTTGAATCTCCCATTCACCCCCCTCTGGTCGATATACTCTCGGTCCTAACAATTGGTATTAGAGCATGTACTCGCTATCTCTACCTATTAAAGGTCTAACGTCCTTGGAGTTTTGAGTATGTCGTATGCAGGTAGATCCTGGCAATCTGAAAGGTTTCCCATCTTCGATGGAAATGACTATCTGTACTCGAAGTAACGAATGAGAATCAGAATTCAAGCTATCAACTTTGATCTGTGGCAGATTGTGGAAGATGGATACACCATTCTGCAACCGAATGATCTGACTTTCGATGATAAAGCAAATCTACAGTTGGATGCTCAAGCAAAAGATATCATTTCTTGCGGTCTATCAAAAGACATTTTCCTTCGATTTCAAAAGTTCGACACTGCGAAGCAAATCTGGGATGCCATAAAAATGCCCATGAAGATTTCATTGCCAGAACGGATCCCCACACTCAAATGCTTCATGCCATGTTCATTGGTTTCAGAAGCCTGCGAAAGGAAAGTGCCATGGAACTCACTGGCGGATTGACAAACATTGTTAGAAGGGTTCATCAGTGAGGAGTAACTGATAACACTGATAGAGATGTGGTCAACAAGCTTCTGAGTGCTCTTGATGCTACCTTTGATCCCATCATAGCTGAAATCAAGCAAATACCAGACTATGAAGAACTTCATTATGTTGAGATCATGACGCTGTTGTCCCTTCACGAAGAAAATATGGAGCTTGAAAATGCAGATCAAGAATGTTCCTCAGAAGGTGAAGGGGAAATCATTTCTCACTATGGTAGTGAACAAGAAGAAGAAGAACACATTGAAAATCAACACACCATCACAAGGGAGCTTGAAATGCTTATAGAAAGGCTAAGTAATCTGAGAAGACAAAATCTTTGCCTCACAAATGATGGCGAGTTTGACGTACCAAAATCGTCAAGAAGAAGACTGCCTCCGAAAGATATGAAGTGCTTCAAGTGCAACGGTCATCTCATAGCAGACTGCCCCAGCTGGGAAAGATCGAGCAATAGATGGAAATATCTTCATTGCAATGGATTCACTCGAATGGATCATCATACTAAGCTCTCGAAGAGGAATGAATTTCAACCAACATCTTTTTTGACGAGACCAGTCACTGATGTTCAAGCCAAAGCAACTATCGAATCAAACATGAAGAAAATCTCTCAGCTGAATAGGGTATTCACTAACATGAGAATGCATTCTAAAGATGACACCTCCGATTCAGATTCGGATAATGAAGAGCATCAAAGAAGGATAGGAAGGAGCAATGCCTTCATTGCGTATGAATCGTTAGACAACTCTCTCGAATCAAATACTGATGATTCAAGCACTGATGAACCAATTGCGTTCTGTCTCATGGCAAAATCCTCAAAGGATCAGGTGTTAGCAAAACACCAAAAATCCATGAATGGATCCCCTGAATACATTGCTTATGCTAAACTAGTTAAAATGGCAAAATCTCAACAAGATGAGCTTGAAATGCTTGAGAGAAATCTCAGGAAAACCGAAGGATTACTAGTCAAAGAGATGGAGAAGAATCAAAAGTTGATCAAAGAGCAAGATGCTTTTTCATCAACTATTGATGATCTTACCAACCGATATGATTCCCTTTCAGTTGACTACGAGAATTTATCAGATGAACTCCTTAACAGGAATCAAGAACTCGTGTCAGTGAGAGAATCTTATAACAAGCTAGTGTTTTAAAAAGCTTCTCTCTTTGCCGAGCAATCTGCTCGTCTTCTTGATGATTTTATTCCTCCATGCTTGAAATGCCTAGAACGTAGCAATGCTGATTCTCATGCTGAAACTTCCAATGCTAGCATTGAAACTATTGCAGCAGTTATGAATGATATCTCTAACCCCTCTTCCGAGGAATATGCTGCTATTACCGATGAAAATTGTAGGCTAAAGGACTTGCTTGAGACAGGGATGCTACGAAGCCTAAAAGGGCATCAAACCCTGTGTGATGTGCTCAAGAAGTCGATATTGCACAAAAATCCTCGAAAGGAAGGATTGGGGTTCGAAACTAAACTCAACGTTGATGGAACCTACTGGACACCCGAGCAATATCCTCAAACGAGTTGGGTTCTTGCTAAAAGCAAAACACTCAAACCTGCAACCCTGTCAGGAGATGATTCACCCATTATTGTCATTTCTGTTGAGTCTGATGGCTCGAATTACAAACTGTTCAAACAACATAATGGTAAGATTTCGCTCGATATATCGGGGCTAACTGCAGGTCTGGCTCACCCAAGATGCAAATATGGGTGAAGAAGTGCACTATTGAAAATCTATCTGTCACTGCTAACCTGAACGTGCAGAGTAATTTTCCTTGAGATAATGATTATCATTCAGAGGGTGGCATAGGAAAAGCCTCGAATGGGTATCAACCGAACCTTCGACAGAAGGAATACATGCGCTCCCACTCAAATCATTACACTCATGTCTCTGGAAACAACTTCAATGCATATTCATAAGATTGCTCTCGAAGTGCACGGGTACCTTACAGGTCTCGCCGAAAGAATGCCCCTGCTTAGACGAAGAAAATGAGATCCTCATTGCCCACACAAGTGTGGGTTGTGAAAAAGAACTAACCTCTTCTTGCAGGTGTTATCTCAGGGATCTTCATCGATCATCTCTTACCGTGAGATCTATTGTTGGTGCTGGTTCTCTCTGCGTTCATTTGAATTTTTGTTCGATGTGTTTGAGTTTTGTGTGTTCCTTCGTTTGGCTAAGTGTTTTTGTGTCAGACTTTGTTTTTCTCTTTGTTCTTCCTTATCATAAACATGCAACTTGATATGAAGCAGATTTCAATTCGATGTCCTTGGTCATGAATGAAATTAACTTCGAAGTTTTACCTGTTTTGGCGCTTGCCCTTCTTCAAACACTTCGGTATTCTGTTCAGTTACCGAGATTTTCGCAGGAAACGGCTGACACGTTCCCACGATCTCACGATCGTGATCTTGTCCATTGAATGTGGAACATCCCGTGCTTTTCGTCCGTGGATCTCAGAGGAAGTGGTTTCGCCCTCGGGCTATATAACCCCCCCAGGCGTCTTCATCCCTTGTTCTTGCTCTGTTTGACCTCAAACCTCTCCTCTCGCTCTCCGCCCGAGCCCGAGCTCGAAGCAGCATCAACGTCGTGCCTTGCCGTGCAACTCTGGTGTAGCCCCGCCGCCGTTGGTCGCGCCAGTGCAGTACATCTTCTCTCCCGCACTGTCGTAGATGATCTTAGCTGCCAAGTTAGGGCACTCAGATCTGGAGCTAGCCATGTCGTTCCTCTGTTGTAGGGCTGTTCTGGTTGATGCCATTTCTCCTGTTGAATTTTCTTGTGGTAGATCTTTAGGGCTCTCTAAGTTATGGCTTGTACGATTTGTAGCTTATCCCTCGTACCAATCTTTTGAGATCTAGGGTTCATCTGTATCCTTCCGAAAGATTAGATAAGTTGTTACTCTGCCCCAAGGTGCTATGCAATTGTATCGATGATATCTTTCAAATATGCATAGCATGGATTCCTTTGCTATTTCCGAAAAATTTGTCATTTTCAGTCAAAAATGCTTCTGTGCATGTTTGTGACCCCTTCCTGTTTTTCCTCGCTTTGTTGTTTTTCTCTCAGGAGTGGTCATGGATCAAAGTTCGGAAGAGTAGTCTGAGTCCGAGGAAGAAATACCACAGTTGCCGCATGTGGCTGAAAGAGCAAAGTTGGTTGATAGAAAAGCAGCTGAGCCGCCAAAGGTGCCGAAGAAGAAATTTGAGCCAGAATCTGATGAAGAAGAAGATGATATTCCCTTGGCTCACAGTCAGCCTGAGGATGAGCAAGTCACCGATTCCAAGACCCTATTCTCTGATGGAAATCCCAAGAAGGGTGGTCGCCGCAGAGAGAGGAACACCGTGGCTGAGATGTCTGATCCCGAACTCCACCTGGAGTTGAAACTGCCACCGAAAGAAATAACATGCTGCAGAAGATTCGTCGTCATTGGGTGAAGAAGTGGTTCAACTATGAAAATGTCCGAAACAAATATCAGATCTTGTTTGCATTCACTCCATCCTGGAATGACTGCATCGCAGGGGGCTGCCTAGGTCAAGATGATGAAAAAGTTAGGCCAGCTCCTCCCGCTAAAGCTCGTGCTGATTCATTGAAGACAATTATTGATTTCCCCGAGGAAGTGGAAAAGAGAGCAAAGGCCAAGGCCAAGCGTGAAGCCGAGGCCTCAGAGAAAAATCAGGTGGAACAAAGAAATGTTGAGTTGACTCGACAAGATGTGCAAGAGAAGAAGGAACGGGCCTCTGGGCTAAAAGAAAAGAAGAAGAGGAAGTTTGTTTCCCCTTGAGCTTCGGGAAAGAAATCAACTGCAAGAAAATCAAAGAAGGCATCATCTGCCTCATCTGATGATTCTTCCGATGATAATGTTGCCGAAGAGATTCCTATGTATGATCAACGAGCTCTTCTTGACAAGCCGTACCAAACACCCTCTCCAGCAAAAGTTTCACGTCGTTGAGATCGTCACCAATGCTGGCTACCGTGGCATCAGATAAATCTTCAGGTTCTGTTGCCCCTGCGGCGAAGAGAAAATTGTTGCCCAGTGAAAAAGTTGTTGTTGCTGCCAAGAAGGCCAAGACAATTGTTCCTGCTTCCACAGAGGAACTGAAGTATGACTTTGATATTATCTTTGATAGCATTGAAGGTGCTTCCTATGATGCAAAACCAACTGATCTGAGCAGCTTGGGTCTTCCTGATGATGTTACCAAGATGGTAGCAAAGCACTTCACCGAGCTGGGAGAGATTACCAAGGAACTAAACCAAGTTGTCGAGGACAAGAAACTCCTTGAGCAAATGAGGAAGGATGCCAACACTGAGTCTGAAAGGAAAGAGATGAACAAGGAGATTCTTGAGATTACCAAAGCCCTCATGGTTATGAGGAACAACAAGATAGAGTGGCATTCAAGGCTGAAAATGGATGTCTCACAGCTTTGTGATCGAAGAAATGATGAGATCAAACGTCAAGCAGGTCTTGCTCGACGAAGGATTTAGGAAGAAAAACGTCATATAGCAAGGGCCAGGGCCAACAAGCCAAAGGCAATGTTAGATCGCCGTATTCAACTTGTATTAACTGATGCTCCTGTTGATACAAGCGCTCCTCTGTAGCAGATACCACCATCCCCTCGTCATGAGGTGGAAACCATGCAACAAGATGAGCATGCGATAGTCGTCACCTCTACCACAGCTTCTCAAGAATCCGATGTGGTGGATATCTTTCTGAACAATCCTGACGAAGAGAATGTCATGCCCGAGCAACAAGCCCTAGAAGAAAAAGTTGATGTAGAAATTTAGATGAAGAAGGTAGTTTCATCACCTCTATAAGATATGCAAGTTAAGCCCTACAGATCCACCAAGGAGGATGATAAGATTGAGGGGGAGCAAGTTGCTTCCCGAGGAAATACCACCCTGGTCACCTCATCTGGTGCCCCTACCGAGATGGAGGTTGATCCTGCTCCTGGTTCTTTGGCTTCACAGCCAGAACAGGAAGAGAAGAAATTTGAAGAGCCCATGGCTCACGAAGAAGAAGTTATTCCAGCAGTTGTACCACCAGTTTTGCCTCAGCAGACTGAAGGAGAAGCTGTAGTGACCTAGGCGACCGAAAAAGTTTTCATACCTCCCACGGTTGAAAGTTCACCCAAGGAAAATGTTGGGGAACGTAGTAATTTCAAAAATTTCCTATGCACACGCAAGATCATGGTGATGCATAGCAACGAGAGGGGAGAGTGTTGTCCACGTACCCTCGTAGACCGAAAGCGGAAGCGTTAACACAACGCGGTTGATGTAGTCGTACGTCTTCACGATCCGACCGATCAAGTACCGAATGCACGGCACCTCCGAGTTCAGCACACGTTCAGCTCGATGACGTCCCTTGAACTCCGATCCAGCCGAGTGTTGAGGGAGAGTTTCGTCAGCACGACGGCGTGGTGACGATGATGATGTTCTACCGACGCAGGGCTTCGCCTAAGCACCGCTACGATATTATCGAGGTGTAATATGGTGGAGGGGGGCACCGCACACGGCTAAGAGATCAATAGATCAATTGTTGTCTCTTTGGGGTGCCCCCTGCCCCCGTATATAAAGGAGCAAGGGGGGAGGCGGCCGGCCTAGGAGGAGGGCGCGCCAAGGGGGGAGTCCTACTCCCACCGGGAGTAGGACTCCTCCTTTCCTTGTTGGAGTAGGAGAAGGGAAGGGAGAAGGAGAAGGAAGGAAGGGGGCGCCCCCCTCCCTAGTCCAATTCGGACTAGTCCATGGGGAGGGGTGCGGCCACCCTTTGGGGCCTTTCTCTCCTTTCCCGTATGGTCCATTAAGGCCCAATACGAATTCCCGTAACTCTCCGGTACTCCGAAAAATACCCGAATCACTCGGAACCTTTCTGATGTCCGAATATAGTCGTCCAATATATCGATCTTTACGTCTTGACCATTTCGAGACTCCTCGTCATGTCCCCGATCTCATCCGGGACTCCGAACTCCTTCGGTACATCAAAACTCATAAACTCGTAATAAAACTGTCATCGTAACGTTAAGCGTGCGGACCCTACGGGTTCGAGAACTATGTAGACATGACCGAGACACGTCTCCGGTCAATAACCAATAGCGCGACCTGGATGCCTATATTGGCTCCCACATATTCTACGAAGATCTTTATCGGTCAAACCGCATAACAACATACGTTGTTCCCTTTGTCATCGGTATGTTACTTGCCCGAGATTCGATCGTCGGTATCTTAATACCTAGTTCAATCTCGTTACCGGCAAGTCTCTTTACTCGTTCCGTAATACATCATCTCGCAACAAACTCATTAGTTGCAATGCTTGCATGGCTTAAATGATGTGCATTACCGAGAGGGCCCAGAGATACCTCTCCGACAATCGGAGTGACAAATCCTAATCTCAAAATACGCCAACCCAACAAGTACCTTCGGAGACACCTGTAGAGCACCTTTATAATCACCCAGTTATGTTGTGACGTTTGGTAGCACACAAAGTGTTCCTCCGGTAAACGGGAGTTGCATAATCTCATAGTCATAGGAACATGTATAAGTCATGAAGAAAGCAATAGCAACATACTAAACGATCGAGTGCTAAGCTAACGGAATGGGTCAAGTCAATCACATCATTCTCCTAATGATGTGATCCCTTTAATCAAATGACAACTCATGTCTATGGCTAGGAAACATAACCATCTTTGATCAACGAGCTAGTCAAGTAGAGGCATACTAGTGACACTATGTTTGTCTATGGATTCACACATGTATCATGTTTCCGCTTAATACAATTCTAGCATGAATAATAAACATTTATCATGATATAAGGAAATAAATAATAACTTTATTATTGCCTCTAGGGCATATTTCCTTCAGTCTCCCACTTGCACTAGAGTCAATAATCTAGATTACACAGTAATGATTCTTACACCCATGGAGCCTTGGTGCTGATCATGTTTTGCTCGTGGAAGAGGCTTAGTCAACGGGTCTGCAACATTCAGATCCCCATGTATCTTGCAAATTTCTATGTCTCCCACCTGGACTAAATCCCGGATGGAATTAAAGCGTCTTTTGATGTGCTTGGTTCTCTTGTGAAATCTGGATTCCTTTGTTAATGCAATTGCACCAGTATTGTCACAAAAGATTTTCATTGGACCCGATGCACTAGGTATGACACCTAGATCGGATATGAACTCCTTCATCCAGACTCATTCATTTGCTGCTTCCGAAGCAGTTATGTACTCCGCTTCAAATGTAGATCCTGCCACGACGCTTTGTTTAGAACTGCACCAACTGACAGCTCCACCGTTCAATATAAACACGTATCCGGTTTGCGATTTAGAATCGTCCGGATCAGTGTCAAAGCTTGCATCGACGTAACCATTTACGATGAGCTCTTTGTCACCTCCATAAACGAGAAACATATCCTTAGTCCTTTTCAGGTATTTCAGGATGTTCTTGACCGCTGTCCAGTGATCCACTCCTGGATTACTTTGGTACCTTCCTGCTAGACTTATAACAAGGCATACATCAGGTCTGGTACACAGCATTTCATACATGATAGAGCCTATGGCTGAAGCATAGGGAACATCTTTCATCTTCTCTCTATCTTCTGCAGTGGTCGGGCATTGAGTCTTACTCAACTTCACACCTTGTAATACAGGCAAGAACCCTTTCTTTGCTTGATCCATTTTGAAATTTTTCAAAACTTTGTCAAGGTATGTGCTTTGTGAAAGTCCAATTAAGCGTCTTGATCTATCTCTATAGATCTTGATGCCCAATATATACGCAGCTTCACCGAGGTCTTTCATTGAAAAACTCTTATTCAAGTATCCCTTTATGCTATCCAGAAATTCTATATCATTTCCAATCAGCAATATGTCATCCACATATAATATCAGAAATGCTACAGAGCTCCCACTCACTTTCTTGTAAATACAGACTTCTCCAAAAGTCTGTACAAAACCAAATGCTTTGATCACACTATCAAAGCGTTTATTCCAACTCCGAGAGGCTTGCACCAGTCCATAAATGGATCGCTGGAGCTTGCACACTTTGTTAGCTCCCTTTGGATCGACAAAACCTTCCGGTTGCATCATATACAATTCTTCTTCCAGAAATCCATTCAGGAATGCAGTTTTGACATCCATTTGCCAAATTTCATAATCATAAAATGCGGCAATTGCTAACATGATTCGGACAGACTTAAGCATCGCTACGGGTGAGAAGGTCTCATCGTAGTCAATCCCTTGAACTTGTCGAAAACCTTTCGCAACAAGTCGAGCTTTATAGACAGTAACATTACCGTCAGCGTCAGTCTTCTTCTTGAAGATCCATTTATTTTCAATGGCTTGCCGATCATCGGGCAAGTCAACCAAAGTCCATACTTTGTTCTCATACATGGATCCCATCTCGGATTTCATGGCCTCAAGCCATTTTGCGGAATCTGGGCTCACCATCGCTTCTTCATAGTTTGTAGGTTCGTCATGGTCTAGTAACATAACCTCCAGAACAGGATTACCGTACCACTCTGGTGCGGATCTTACTCTGGTTGACCTACGAGGTTCAGTAATAACTTGATCTGAAGTTTCATGATCATCATCATTAACTTCCTCACTAATTGGTGTAGGCGTCGCAGAAACCGGTTTCTGTGATGAACTACTTTCCAATAAGGGAGCAGGTACAGTTACCTCATCAAGTTCTACTTTCCTCCCACTCACTTCTTTCGAGAGAAACTCCTTCTCCAGAAAAATTCCGAATTTAGCAACAAAAGTTTTTCCTTCGGATCTGTGATAGAAGGTGTACCCAACAGTTTCCTTTGGGTATCCTATGAAGACACATTTCTCCGATTTGGGTTCGAGCTTATCAGGTTGAAGTTTTTTCACATAAGCATCGCAGCCCCAAACTTTAAGAAACGACAACTTTGGTTTCTTGCCAAACCACAGTTCATAAGGCGTCGTCTCAACGGATTTTGATGGTGCCCTATTTAACGTGAATGCAGCCGTCTCTAAAGCATAACCCCAAAACGATAGCGGTAAATCAGTAAGAGACATCATAGATCGCACCATATCTAGTAAAGTACGATTACGACGTTCGGACACACCATTACGCTGTGGTGTTCCGGGTGGCGTGAGTTGCGAAACTATTCCGCATTGTTTCAAATGAAGACCAAACTCATAACTCAAATATTCTCCTCCATGATCAGATCGTAGAAATTTTATTTTCTTGTTACGATGATTTTCAACTTCACTCTGAAATTCTTTGAACTTTTCAAATGTTTCAGACTTATGTTTCATTAAGTAGATATACCCATATCTGCTCAAATCATCTGTGAAGGTGAGAAAATAACGATATCCGCCACGAGCCTCAATATTCATCGGACCACATACATCTGTATGTATGATTTCCAACAAATCTGTTGCTCTCTCCATAGTTCCGGAGAACGGTGTTTTAGTCATCTTGCCCATGAGGCACGGTTCGCAAGTACCAAGTGATTCATAATCAAGTGGTTCCAAAAGTCCATCAGTATGGAGTTTCTTCATGCGCTTTACACCGATATGACCTAAACGGCAGTGCCACAAATAAGTTGCACTATCATTATCAACTCTGCATCTTTTGGCTTCAATATTATGAATATGTGTATCACTACTATCGAGATTCAACAAAAATAGACCACTCTTCAAGGGTGCATGACCATAAAAGATATTACTCATATAAATAGAACAACCATTATTCTCTGATTTAAATGAATAACCGTCTCGCATCAAACAAGATCCAGATATAATGTTCATGCTTAACGCTGGCACCAAATAACAATTATTTAGGTCTAAAACTAATCCCGAAGGTAGATGTAGAGGTAGCGTGCCGACCGCGATCACATCGACTTTGGAACCATTTCCCACGCGCATCGTCACCTCGTCCTTAGCCAATCTTCGCTTAATCCGTAGCCCCTGTTTCGAGTTGCAAATATTAGCAACAGAACCAGTATCAAATACCCAGGTGCTACTGCGAGCATTAGTAAGGTACACATCAATAACATGTATATCACATATACCTTTGTTCACCTTGCCATCCTTCTTATCCGCCAAATACTTGGGGCAGTTCCGCTTCCAGTGACCAGTCTGCTTGCAGTAGAAGCACTCAGTCTCAGGCTTAGGTCCAGACTTGGGTTTCTTCTCCTGAACAACAACTTGCTTGCTGTTTTTCTTGAAGTTCCCCTTCTTCTTCCCTTTGCCCTTTTTCTTGAAACTAGTGGTCTTATTGACCATCAACACTTGATGCTCCTTTTTGATTTCTACCTCCGCAGCCTTTAGCATTGCGAAGAGCTCGGGAATCGTCTTATCCATCCCTTGCATGTTATAGTTCATCACGAAGCTCTTGTAGCTTGGTGGCAGTGATTGAAGAATTCTGTCAATGACGCTATCATCCGGAAGATTAACTCCCAGTTGAATCAAGTGATTATTATACCCAGACATTTTGAGTATATGCTCACTGACAGAACTATTCTCTTCCATCTTGCAGCTATAGAACTTATTGGAGACTTCATATCTCTCAATCCGGGCATTTGCTTGAAATATTAACTTCAACTCCTGGAACATCTCATATGCTCCATGACGTTCAAAACGTCGTTGAAGACCCGGTTCTAAGCCGTAAAGCATGGCACACTGAACTATCGAGTAGTCATCAGCTTTGCTCTGCCAGACGTTCATAACATCTGGTGTTGCTCCTGCAGCAGGCCTGGCACCCAGCGGTGCTTCCAGGACGTAATTCTTCTGTGCAGCAATGAGGATAATCCTCAAGTTACGGACCCAGTCCGTGTAATTGCTACCATCATCTTTCAACTTTGCTTTCTCAAGGAACGCATTAAAATTCAACGGAACAACAGCACGGGCCATCTATCTACAATTAACATAGACAAGCAAGATACTATCAGGTACTAAGTTCATGATAAATTCAAGTTCAATTAATCATATTACTTAAGAACTCCCACTTAGATAGACATCCCTCTAATCCTCTAAGTGATCACGTGATCCATATCAACTAAACCATGTCCGATCATCACGTGAGATGGAGTAGTTTCAACGGTGAACATCACTATGTTGATCATATCTACTATATGATTCACGCTCGACCTTTCGGTCTCCGTGTTCCGAGGCCATATCTGTTATATGCTAGGCTCGTCAAGTTTAACCTGAGTATTCCGCGTGTGCAACTGTTTTGCACCCGTTGTATTTGAACGTAGAGCCTATCACACCCGATCATCACGTGGTGTCTCAGCACGAAGAACTTTCGCAACGGTGCATACTCAGGAAGAACACTTATACTTTGATAATTTAATGAGGGATCATCTAATAATGCTACCGTCAATCAAAGCAAGATAAGATGCATAAAAGATAAACATCACATGCAATCAATATAAGTGATATGATATGGCCATCATCATCTTGTGCTTGTGATCTCCATCTCCGAAGCACCGTCATGATCACCATCGTCACCGGCGCGACACCTTGATCTCCATCGTAGCATCATTGTCGTCTCGCCAATCTTATGCTTCTATGACTATCGCTACCGCTTAGTGATAAGGTAAAGCATTACAGGGCGATTGCATTGCATACAATAAAGCGACAACCATATGGCTCCTGCTAGTTGCCGATAACTCGGTTACAAAACATGATCATCTCATACAATAAATTTAGCATCATGCTTTGACCATATCACATCACAACATGCCCTGCAAAAACAAGTTAGACGTCCTCTACTTTGTTGTTGCAAGTTTTACGTGGCTGCTACGGGCTTAGCAAGAACTGTTCTTACCTACGCATCAAAACCACAACGATAGTTTGTCAAGTTGGTGCTGTTTTAACCTTCACAAGGACCGGGCGTAGCCACACTCGGTTCAACTAAAGTTGGAGAAACTGACACCCGCCAGCCACCTCTGTGCAAAGCACGTCGGAAGAACCAGTCTTGCGTAAGCGTACGGGTAATGTCGGTCCGGGCCGCTTCATCCAACAATACCGCCGAACCAAAGTATGACATGCTGGTAAGCAGTATGACTTATATCGCCCACAACTCACTTGTGTTCTACTCATGCATATGACATCTACGCATAAAACCAGGCTCGGATGCCACTGTTGGGAACGTAGTAATTTCAAAAATTTCCTACGCACATGCAAGATCATGGTGATGCATAGCAACGAGAGGGGAGAGTGTTGTCCATGTACCCTCGTAGACCGAAAGAGGAAGCGTTAACACAACGCGGTTGATGTAGTCGTACGTCTTCACGATCCGACCGATCAAGTACCGAACGCACGGCACCTCCGAGTTCAGCACACGTTCAGCTCGATGACGTCCCTCGAACTCCGATCCAGCCGAGTGTTGAGGGAGAGTTTCGTCAGCACGACGGCGTGGTGACGATGATGATGTTCTACCGACGCAGGGCTTCGCCTAAGCACCGCTACGATATTATCGAGGTGTAATATGGTGGAGGGGGGCACCGCACACGGCTAAGAGATCAATAGATCAATTGTTGTCTCTTTGGGGTGCCCCCTGCCCCCGTATATAAAGGAGCAAGGGGGGAGGCGGCCGGCCTAGGAGGAGGGCGCGCCAAGGGGGGAGTCCTACTCCCACCGGGAGTAGGACTCCTCCTTTCCTTGTTGGAGTAGGAGAAGGGAAGGGAGAAGGAGAAGGAAGGAAGGGGGCGCCCCCCCTCCCTAGTCCAATTCGGACTAGTCCATGGGGAGGGGTGCGGCCACCCTTTGGGGCCTTTCTCTCCTTTCCCATATGGTCCATTAAGGCCCAATACGAATTCCCGTAACTCTCCGGTACTCCGAAAAATACCCGAATCGCTCGGAACCTTTCCGATGTCCGAATATAGTCGTCCAATATATCGATCTTTACGTCTCGACCATTTCGAGACTCCTTGTCATGTCCCCGATCTCATCCGGGACTCCGAACTCCTTCGGTACATCAAAACTCATAAACTCATAATAAAACTGTCATCGTAACGTTAAGCGTGCAGACCCTACGGGTTCGAGAACTATGTAGACATGACCGAGACACGTCTCCGGTCAATAACCAATAGCGGGACCTGGATGCCCATATTGGCTCCCACATATTCTACGAAGATCTTTATCGGTCAAACCGCATAACAACATACGTTGTTCCCTTTGTCATCGGTATGTTACTTGCCCGAGATTCGATCGTCGGTATCTTAATACCTAGTTCAATCTCGTTACCAGCAAGCCTCTTTACTCGTTTCGTAATACATCATCTCGCAACTAACTCATTAGTTGCAATGCTTGCAAGGCTTAAGTGATGTGCATTACCGAGAGGGCCCAGAGATACCTCTCCGACAATCAAAGTGACAAATCCTAATCTCGAAATACGCCAACCCAACAAGTACCTTTGGAGACACCTGTAGAGCACCTTTATAATCACCCAGTTACGTTGTGACATTTGGTAGCACACAAAGTGTTCCTCCGGTAAACGGGAGTTGCATAATCTCATAGTCATAGGAACATGTATAAGTCATGAAGAAAGCAATAGCAACATACTAAACGATCGAGTGCTAAGCTAACGGAATGGGTCAAGTCAATCACATCATTCTCCTAATGATGTGATCCCATTAATCAAATGACAACTCATGTCTATGGCTAGGAAACATAACCATCTTTGATCAACGAGCTAGTCAAGTAGAGGCATACTAGTGACACTCTGTTTGTCTATGTATTCACACATGTATCATGTTTCCGGTTAATACAATTCTAGCATGAATAATAAACATTTATCATGATATAAGGAAATAAATAATAACTTTATTATTGCCTCTAGGGCATATTTCCTTCAGAAAAGGCCCCAGTGTCTGATAGCCACAAAGCTGCTGAAGGAGTTCCGGCGCAGAAAAATGAAGGTCAGAACAGTCCTCCCAAGCCATCTGTGCTCGAGAAAATGAAAAGTCCCCTTGCTCCTCTAAAGGCAATTGATGAAAATGTGCCGGCTTCTGATGATGTTCAGCCGATGGAAATTAGCGATGGAGAGAATAAAAAACCCAGGAATCATTTCCTTTATTTCTAGCTGAGTATGGCCCCAATGGCCCTGCATTCAATGAACAGCTTCATCTCTCAAAGCTAGCACTCTTTGGGGTCAGCCCTTATGAAGGAGAAAGAACTTCACTGTCTTCGAGGTTTTGGACTGAAGAACAAGCTGTTTATTATGCTCGGATCCTGTTTGGCAAGAATAGAATCTTCAATCACAAGATATTAAACTTTGTTGAGCTCGAAGATATGCCCTGTGTCCATCATGCAATCGAGCATATTGAACATGCTCTCCTGAAAGGATTCATGTGCTTCAATCATGGCAGGAACAAGGAAGTTATCCTTCAGTTCTCTGCCACTTTGTATATCTCGGGGGAGCTTGGAAACACTTCATCCTGGATTCTAGAATGGATGACAGACAGAGAAAAGATAAAGTGTTCGGCAGATCAGTTTTTGGCAATGATAAATCTTCCTCGATGTGAGTTTGAGAAGGATAGAGAGCACATGCTGCATTACTGGGAAGTGTCCGAAGCACAACTCCACATTCTGATGGATCCCACCATGGTTGGTGATGAATGCATTGATGTTGATCCGAAGAAGTTGACCTATGACAACAAAGTGCTATTTCACATTCTGTGCAATACTCTCACACCAACAAATAGACCAAATTCCATCAATGGCATTGCGGGAAATGCACTTTTGGCCATGTCTCAAGGAATTAAATTTGATATTCCTGATCTATTTATTCGAAACCTCGCATGTGCAGCTGACAGCCATCAGTCATTGAAGCAGCTTACCAATGAGAAATTTTTCTGGGCTTATATATCGAAAGTATTTATGCCACCAGTTCGTGACACTCTGCGCATCGTGAAGGATATTGGGAAAGGGAAGGAGCATGTTCATACTAGTCTGCATCTGAAAATGCACCGAAGGACAAGAAAGCCAGGGTTGAAATCCCTCATGAAGAAAATCCATCTCTTTATGAGATTTGTATTCGCACGCAGCAGACACTGGGAAGCCACATCAAGCTGTATAGAAAAGAAAAGTTGGAGCTAATGACTGAGCTGAATTTACTTCATAATCATACTCGCCAAATTCTTCTGTATGAGAAGGAAGCAAAGAAACGCTCCTAGACTCTGGCGAGACAACATTATTCTCACAAGCAGCTATTGGCCAAGGGCATCAAGAAGGATTATGACTGTCTGGACTTACTTGTTGTTCCTTGCATCCGAAGGCAAACTCCAGTGCTCCCACAACGTTCTGCTTCCACAGACATGTTGTTTGTCGGTCATGATGATGAAATTGCAGATACAGCCGGTACTCTCATCTACAAGCCAGATGTTCATCGCTCCGAGTCAACCAGAGCCCATGCTGCCACTCCTGCTTCTGCCTCGACCATTCCTTGCTCCTCGGATTCTGATTCGTTGAGTGGTTTTAATTCTAATTATGAGGATTCACCTACAGAGTAGTTCCTCGTATGTGTTCTCATTCCTTTTTGACACTTGTTGACAAAAAGGGGGAGAATTACATCGAGTGATAGATTATCGGGGTTTTCGCAGGGTGTTTTTATTCGCCTTTTGGTTTTTCTCTCGAACAATTTGCTTGAAAAACTTAACGCACCGCTTGTGGTCTTGATTCACTCAGGCGCCATGTAACGTTAATAATCCCCCTGCAATGTTATTCGCTTCGTACTATCTCTGTTTGCAGGAAACTTACATTTCATGTGGATTCAAATTGTGTTCTGAGAAAACCTTCATGTTGTATCTTTCATCACGAATCTTTCAAAGTATACCCTATATCTTATCCTTTTGGAAGATATTGTGACAGGAATCACCTCAGACACCATCGAGTGCATTGAAAGAAGTCAAGTACAAGATCATTTGTCAATGACACTCTTACCAAGAATTACCTCATCTCCCTACGGCCTATCATGCTCTAATGCATATCTTCAGGGGAGCATGTTTTATCTTCGTAAACTTCTCTCGTCTTTCAGTTATCCTTCGCATTAAATTTCATTCATTATCTATCCTTTGATGTGATCTGTTTTGTCAACAGTCGTCCAAAAAGGGGGAGATTGTTGGTGCAATATCTGTCTACCTTGTGTTTTGGAGATTGTTGACAGAAACAGGTATGGACTGATTTGTTTGCTAGTGCATACAGAGAGATATAATCCATACAGAACCAAGAGAATGCTATCTCTGGTGTCAGTTCGAGGAACTTCACCGAGGAACATCTGCGTTGCAGAGAAGAATGAGCTACATTTGATGAAGTTATATAGACGAGAAGTTTGATTTGAAGGAATTATCCCCTCGAACATTTTATGTTGAAGCAAAGCATATGTTTCGGTATGGTCGTCCGAAGAGATAGACTAAAGCGAGTGGAAGTCGAAGAGAAAGTGAAGACGTAGTATTCATTTCATTGTTCTTCTTTCACTTATTTGAGTCATAGTACCGCCATACTATTAAGAGGGGTATAGGTTCTCAAAGCTTAGATCCGCTGTGATGCTTAGCCAAAACCTAAGAAAGTTGCGAGAGAAATCTCTTTGTGTTTCGAGCAAATACTTGTTAGCAAGAGGCTGTGATCTTCTTTGCTGCGAGAGATTTATCTCAGACCGAGGAGTTAGCATTACGTGCTCCGCAGGTAATGTTACCGTTGTGCTCAAATCCGACCGTTAGACTCGTGTCGTTCGGCCATTGGCTGATATCGATGTCCAATTTGGTCTTTTCCCATCAGGGAAGGCAGTGGCTATAAATAGCCACCCCGCTCCAACATTGCCCGTTGGCTGCTCCGCTTGAGATTTCTGAGAAGATTGATTTGAGTAACACCTCTCCGAGTGATTTGAGTTTAAGATCCATCGAGAGAAAATCAAGAGCCCAAACTTAGATAGTGGTTTAACATCATAGTAGTTCTGAGTTCGAGTTCTTGTACCTATTACTCTTGAGAGCTGCGCACTCTCTAGACGGCTAGGTTTCCGCTCGAGTGTTGAAGAGTTGTTGTCTTCACCGAGCTAGATCTTCAGCAACCAAGAGTGATTGTGGTTCGCGAAGCTCGACCAAAGGTTTGGAGATCGCCGACATGGATCTACCACAAGTGAAATCAACTGGAGTCTGATTAGCTTCGAGTTGAAGGAGAATAGGGTGAAGTGAGTTTATCTTCCGTGTTAAGTCACAACCCCTCCAACGAGACATAGCCCTTTTGCAGAAGGGTGAAATGGTCTACCAAATCTCTCTGTCACCATCGAGCACCTCTGGTTCAATCTACTCTACTATATTTCCTTCAGGAGTTTATGTTAGTGCTCTGTGCGAATAGTTTATCCGATCATTATCATATGTTGAAGTTTAATTCACATATGTGGTTGTTGTCCTACATAAGTTAATATTCCTATCGCATTCTGTTGAATTTCCATCATCGTCATTTTACCTCTGTTAATCTTCGCGCATATCTGTCATCACCCACTCCATGTTTTGTCTCGTACTACTGCATCTATTTGCTTGTTGCATAACTCTCATTGTAGTTAAACCTATGATATCCCACACTCGCACCATTATTACTTCATTCATTGAGGAATATGCTTCTCACCAAGAAGATTGATTTTGTTCATTTCCTTCTGTTCCTTATTCCACTGTTGTGATTGGGATTAGTTCAAAACTTTCCAAAGAAATTTTGAATCTCCCATTCACCCCCCTCCTCTGGTCGATATACTCTCGATCCTAACAGGAAATGCCCGGAAACCCGGCGGTCCGACGAACGCTTACTCCGTCGCCGTGGTGTGAACGCCGCGTGGTGCCGCTCCGGCTCACTGCCTGAGGCCAAATCTGGCTATTAAAGCCGGCCTACGTCCCCCAACCCTAGCCCATCCACCTGCCCCCTCTCTGCACCGCCACCCGAGCCCGTCCGCCTCCTCTTCACTGCTCTCCTACGCTCTCCGGCACCTCCATGGTCCGGTGCAAGATCACGACGTACGCTATGTTGACACTGGAGCGCCGGAGGCAGATCACGGAGGAGATCCAGGCAAGGCACGCCGCCCGCATCGCTGCCGGTCTGCCTCTGGACTCGTCGGAGCCGGAGGAGGAGGAGGGAGAGCAGCTACCGGAATGATGGAGGTGGCGGATCCGGAGGAGGAGGAGGAGCAGCCTGCTCCGGGGTTCACCATGGAGGAGGCGGGGCGGAGTTCGCCGTCGCCCAAGCCACGGGATGGCGGAGCAGCAGGCCCTGGAATCCATCCAGGATGAATCATATGTGGAGGCCAACCAGCAGTTTCATCGGCAAGAGCAGGCGGCGTCACGCGCTCTTCGCCAAACTCAACACGGAGATAGAGGAGGAAGAGGCCGGAGCGGATCAGCCGAAGCTGCAGCTGCCGCCCATGTACCCGGAGCCGGGCACGAAGATTGTCGACATCTCCGACGAGGAGTAGCTACGTAATACGTATGTTATTGAGTTTGCATGCTTTTGTATGGATTTTGAAAATCTAGTATAAGATGTCCGGATGCAGTTGTGTTAATTTGAGAAGTATCCGGTCACTGGCCGCGAACGCACCATGCGCATCCATGGGCGTTTAAGAGGTCATATTTGTCATATGCGGGCGTAGATGCTCTAATGCACCACTACATCATACGATAGTGCATCAAACACCAACATATGCTTGATCGAGTTGACATGCTTTGAAGTGCGATGTGTGCGCTACCATATTTCAGAGTGAGTCAATATCACTCGGACTCATATAACTTGCATTTGATGTGTTGTTTGGGTTTAGAACTTATAAAATACAGAATTACGATTATATAACTTGTTTCCGCGTTTAAATACGGTGCTTCCTCTCGTATGTGGACGTATGGCCTACACACGTGGCCTGCCATCATGGTGTAGGCCATCAGTGGCGGCTGGATGCATTTTTTTCCAGATAACTCTCGTGCATTGTATTTACTCACGTACAAAATCAGTCAAATAAAGTGAAGTGTTTGGTTCTAAGACTTATAAAATACGGAATTATGATCATATAACTTGTTTCCTCGTTTAAATACGGTGCTTCCTCTTGTATCTGGACATATGGCCTACACACGTGGCCTGCCATCATGGTGTTGGCCATCTGTCAGTGGCGGCTGGATGCATTTTTTTTCAAATAACTCTCTTGCATTTTATTTACTCACGTACAAAATCAGTCAAATAAAATGAAAAAAAGACACCCCAGTGTGGATCGAACGAACGATCCCCTACTAAACGGCTAGTATGGATATCAACGAGACCAAGAGTGACTCATAATAAATTTTCACAACTATACATGATATGTCCTTTGAACACCATACAAAATAAAATCCAAATCTGAACGGAAGACCCTGAGCCCCACGGTTCAAACCATTTGTCATGCTGGTGGCTGGCTGCATGTGCATGGGCTAACCATCCAACCATGATGACACTTGTTACTATAATAAAGGGACCCAAATCTTTGTTGTCTAGTTTTTTTTTGTTTTTTTATGTAAGAAAACAATTTATATTGTTTTTTAAATAACAACTTATATTCTCATGTATCTTGTGTTTTCTTCATGTTGCCTTTTCATTTTATATTGTTTAGATATCCTTTTCGTCATTGCAATCTAAGTATATGCATCGTCAATTAGCTGAAGACAGACTTTATTTTAGTTTCTTAGAGATAAATATAGATAAAAGTGTCTTGTGTTGTATAGTTTCAAGTTTATGAGCCCCAAGTCCAGCCGGCCATATATAAATTTTCTTTTATGGGAAAGCTATATTTAAAAGTTAGGCACTACGTGCAAATTTGTAGTCTTAGCCACCCTTTTATTATCTACTAGGGATAATGCCAGTTCAACCTAAATATACTAAGTAATCTTAAGCTACATCATGATGAAAAAGGTAACAGGTTCGAACCACGGTGCTCGCGTTTTTCGTCTAGATATAAAATTAATATAATTTGTATAGGCCGTATCTATAGGGTATATAGTTCTATTTGTGAATGTTAAGCGTCTAGTCTGCTTGTCTGGTGGTAATCTATAGGAGTAACTGGAATGCAGATTGTGGGATCAAATCCCTATTGCAGCAGTTTTTAAATATTATTTGAGGAATTTTGTGTGTAAATAAGTAAAATGAAAGGGAGTTGTCCGAAAAAAATGCTTTCAGTCATTGACATGTAGGCCTATGCGGTGCTGGCACACCACGTGTGCAGGCCGTACATCTTGATATGGTAGAAAACACCGTATCTGCATGTTGAGCAAATTAAACGATCAATATTTTATATATTAAAAATCCTGAAATAAATTCAGAAATAAACGCGAGTATCAGGACTTGAATCTTGATGGACTAGGAAAACCATAGTTTTTCTAACCATCCAACCACAGATCGTTCATAATTGTGTGCTCTCTTTAAAAAGTTGAATGTACGTGCGTAGACAGAGGTAGCCCTCTCATCATGATGGTAGTAGCTAGTAGGGTTGGGCTGGCCGGCTTTTTGTGGGCTTTGCAAGCAACCTGAGTGATCCTCAACCTCAAGCACCGCCACGTATGCTGCCTACGTGTCACCCGCTGCTCGTCACGCGCTTCCCACCGACCCCGCACCCGCCAAAAAGGTGGACACGCTAAAAAATGGTGGACACGACCACTTCAACGCGGGATTAGGGAGTTTTCGGTGATTAGCGACTCCACCGTCTGATTGACATTCCTTGGCCTGACAATTGCACTTCTTTTTCTCCACAAAGTGTATTTCAAGAACTATAGATACGGAAGCTAGCTAGCAGATCAACAACTTTTGAAATAGACACATAAGCTAGCTAGAACTAGTGGGGAGCCGCAGTCCTCTATATAAAAGCTAGCTATAGAACAGAAGGGTCACTTGGTGGAATTTGCATATTAACGTGGCCCTATCTGCGTAGCATGATAGCGAGGTTTCGGTCACGACCAGAGTTAGAGATCCTCCGGGTAAATAAGCATGTGTCGGGCTCACAGAGTCCTTGGTTAGTTGGCTTGATCCAGACATATACTAGACGCAGTGATATCATCACCCGGATCGGCACACGTGGCGCCCGTAGACACATTATTGTTCACTTCTCACCGATGTTGGTGTATCTTGATCGACCGGCAATTTTTGTGCCCCCCGTAGGTACAGGGTGGGGTGGACCTATCAGTGTCAAGTCACCGCTGCAGGCCACCTTCTTGGGATCCAGCCGAGCGTACAAGGGGATGAGAGCGAAACCAAGTGAAAAGAAAGCAGTAGACGTACTCCGCGGAGCTATTGGAATCTGGCGTCGGCCAATCGCCGCTAGCCACGTTATTTCTCACGTGGGACGCCACTGTTTATTTTTCTTTCAGGAACACTATTTTTTTCGGGTGAAAGGGAGATTTTATTTCATCAATCATGACGACATAAGTCGTTCTTACAAATACCAGGGATGTCTCCTGGTCTCGAACCCAGCAACACCACAATGCGACCTTCTGTCCCGCCAAAGGCGGCGAGATAATGGCTTACACCATTCTGTTTCCTACGAACATGAGATAGTTTGAACATTCTCCCTTCCATCAAAAGCTTTTGGATTTGATCAACCAACATGGAATAGTGAGACCGGTCCCTGTACGGACCATTGATCATGTTAAGAGCGACAAGGCAGTCCGTCCCCACTTCGGCCTTGTGGTGTGACTGGTCGTCCTCCCCCATCCCGTGGAATCCATCGGTCTCGCCAAATTCTAATGGACCTGCTGTTCCCCGCGCACCATACTTAGCCGAACTTGAGAGGTTGCAGCTCATGTTCGACTGCCTGCCAAGTCGCCGAAGCTCCTCCTGAGAAAACTGTACCTTCCAAGCCATTCGGGTAGTACCTCGCCTTCAAAATACGAGCACACAGACTCTCCGGTTGGTTCAAGAGCCGTCATGCTTGGCGAGCGAGCAAAGCTTGGTTAAATAGGTGTAGGTCGCGGAAGCCAAGTCCCCCTTGCGCCTTTGGTTTTATCAAATGGATCCAAGCATGCCAATGCATCTTTCTCTTCCCTTCTCAACTCCCCGAAAGAATTACGTATCATCTCATGAGGTCCTCACAAGTGGATGACGGAAGTTTAAACACGCTCATAACATATGTGGGGAAACGCTATTGTTAGGGCATCTGATTCAGACATGGTATTTGTCCATGGACTGGTATGGACAAGTCAGCGGACATGGATCCGATGACATCCCCTAAACGTCTGTTCAAGTCTGGCTAATTTAAAATTCAAAGGCATAGCGCGCGGTCATAGGCCGATGTTCGTAGTTTTAAAATGTCCGGTCACAAAAGTATCTTCAGTCTAGTAGTCGGCGCAAAAAATGGATATATTGTTTTGCCCTACTGGGTATCCGATCCTCCACACTTATTCTGTCGCCGGTTCTTCCTCGCCATCTGCTTCCTTCTCGGCCGCCTCCTTCTCGGCCGCCTCCTTCTCCGTCGTCTCCGGCTGCTCCTTCAAGCGCTTCAACTTCCTAAGACGCAGGGCTTGCATGATCATTCTTGCATCATCATCAAACTCCTCCATCTTCAAGGTCAACATCTTCGAATCCTCCGAAGCGGCCGCAATCTCAACCTTACTCTCTTCGAGCATGGTCTTCTTCTCTTCAAGACTGAGCTTCTTCTCGGTCGCTGCCATCTGTTGGGAATCGTAGCATAATTTTAAAATTTTCCTACGCAAGATGCATCTATGGAGTCTACTAGCAACGAGGGGAAAGGAGTGCATCTACATACCCTTGTAGATCGCGAGCGGAAGCGTTCCAATGAACGTGGATGACGGAGTCGTACTCGCCGTGATCCAAATCACCGATGACTGAGTGCCGAACGGACGGCACCTCCGCGTTCAACACACGTACGGTGCAGCGACGTCTCCTCCTTCTTGATCCAGCAAGGGGGGAGGAGAGGTTGATGGAGATCCAACAGCACGACGGCGTGGTGGTGGATGTAGCGGGTCTCCGGCAGGGCTTCGCCGAGCTTCTGCGAGAGAGAGAGAGGTGTTGCAGGGGAGGAGGGAGGCGCCCAAGGCTGTATGTTGCTGCCCTCCCTCCCCCCTTTATATAGGCCCCCTTGGGAGGGGGGGCCGGCCAAAACCCATCTAGGGTTGGGGGGCGGCGGCCAAGGGGTGGAAAGGGGTTGCTTGCCCCCCAAGGCAAGGGGGAAGCCCCCCCACCCTAGGGTTCCCAACCCTAGGCGCATGGGGGGAGGCCCATGGGGGGCGCCCAGCCCACTAGAGGCTGGTTCCCTTCCACTTTCAGCCCATGGGGCCCTCCGGGATAGGTGGCCCCACCCGGTGGACCCCCGGGACCCTTCCGGTGGTCCCGGTACAATACCGGTAACCCCCGAAACTTTCCCGGTGGCCGAAACTGGACTTCCTATATATAATTCTTCACCTCCGGACCATTCCGGAACCTCTCGTGACGTCCGGGATCTCATCCGGGACTCCGAACAACTTTCGGGTTTCCGCATACATATATCTCTACAACCCTAGCGTCACCGGACCTTAAGTGTGTAGACCGTACGGGTTCGGGAGACATGCAGACATGACCGAGACGCCTCTCCGGTCAATAACCAACAGCGGGATCTGGATACCCATGTTGGCTTCCACATGTTCCACGATGATCTCATCGGATGAACCACGGTGTCAAGGATTCAATCAATCCGTATGCAATTCCCTTTGTCAATCGGTATGTTACTTGCCCGAGATTCGATCGTCGGTATCCCAATACCTTGTTCAATCTCGTTACCGGCAAGTCTCTTTACTCGTACCGCAATGCATGATCCCGTGACTAACGCCTTAGTCATATTGAGCTCATTATGATGATGCATTACCGAGTGGGCCCAGAGATACCTCTCCGTCACACGGAGTGACAAATCCCAGTCTCGATCCGTGCCAACCCAACAGACACTTTCGGAGATACCCGTAGTGCACCTTTATAGTCACCCAGTTACGTTGTGACGTTTGGCATACCCAAAGCACTCCTACGGTATCCGGGAGTTGCATGATCTCATGGTCTAAGGAAAATATACTTGACATTGGAAAAGCTCTAGCAAACGAAACTACACGATCTTTTATGCTATGCTTAGGATTGGGTCTTGTCCATCACATCATTCTCCTAATGATGTGATCCCATTATCAATGACATCCAATGTCCATAGTCAGGAAACCATGACTATATGTTGATCAACGAGCTAGTCAACTAGAGGCTTACTAGGGACACGTTGTGGTCTATGCATTCACACATGTATTACGATTTCCGGACAATACAATTATAGCATGAATAATAGACTATTATCATGAACAAAGAAATATAATAATAACCTTTTATTATTGCCTCTAGGGCATATTTCCAACAGTCTCCCACTTGCACTAGAGTCAATAATCTAGTTACATTGTGATGAATCGAACACCCATTGCGTCCTGGTGTTGATCATGTTTTGCCCTAGGGAGAGGTTTAGTCAACGGATCTGCTACATTCAGGTCCGTATGTACTTTACAAATATCTATGTCTCCATTTTGAACACTTTCACGAATGGAGTTGAAGCGACGCTTGATATGCCTGGTCTTCCTGTGAAACCTGGGCTCCTTCGCAAGGGCAATAGCTCCAGTGTTGTCACAGAAGAGAGTCATCGGGCCCGACGCATTGGGAATCACCCCTAGGTCGGTAATGAACTCCTTCATCCAGACTGCTTCCTGTGCTGCCTCCGAGGCTGCCATGTATTCCGCTTCACATGTAGATCCCGCCACGACGCTCTGCTTGCAACTGCACCAGCTTACTGCTCCTCCATTCAAAATATACACGTATCCGGTTTGAGACTTTGAGTCATCCAGATCTGTGTCGAAGCTAGCGTCGACGTAACCCTTTACGACGAGCTCTTCGTCACCTCCATAAACGAGAAACATATCCTTAGTCCTTTTCAGGTACTTCAGGATATTCTTGACCGCTGTCCAGTGTTCCTTGCCGGGATTACTTTGGTACCTTCCTACCAAACTTACGGCAAGGTTTACATCAGGTCTGGTACACAGCATGGCATACATAATAGACCCTATGGCCGAGGCATAGGGGATGACACTCATCTCTTCTATATCTTCTGCCGTGGTCGGGCATTGAGCCGTGCTCAATTGCACACCTTGCAATACAGGCAAGAACCCCTTCTTAGACTGATCCATACTGAACTTCTTCAATATCTTGTCAAGGTATGTACTCTGTGAAAGACCAATGAGGCGTCTTGATCTATCTCTATAGATCTTGATGCCTAATATATAAGCAGCTTCTCCAAGGTCCTTCATTGAAATACACATTCAAATAGGCCTTTATACTTTCCAAGAATTCTATATCATTTCCCATCAATAGTATGTCATCCACATATAATATGAGAAATGCTACAGAGGTCCCACTCACTTTCTTGTAAACACAGGCTTCTCCATAAGTCTGTGTAAACCCAAACGCTTTGATCATCTCATCAAAGCGAATGTTCCAACTCCGAGATGCTTGCACCAGCCCATAGATTGAGCGCTGGAGCTTGCACACTTTGTTAGCATTCTTAGGATCGACAAAACCTTCCGGCTGCATCATATACAACTCTTCCTTAAGGAAGCCGTTAAGGAATGCCGTTTTGACGTCCATCTGCCATATCTCATAATCATAGTATGCGGCAATTGCTAACATGATTCGGACGGACTTCAGCTTCGCTACGGGTGAGAAAGTCTCATCGTAGTCAACCCCTTGAACTTGTCGATAACCCTTAGCGACAAGTCAAGCTTTGTAGATGGTCACATTACCATCCGCGTCCGTCTTCTTCTTAAAGATCCATTTGTTTTCTATGGCTCGCCGCTCATCGGGCAAGTCAGTCAAAGTCCATACTTTGTTTTCATACATGGATTCTATCTCGGATTTCATGGCTTCTAGCCATTTGTCAGAATCCGGGCCCGCCATCGCTTCTTCATAGTTCGAAGGTTCACCGTTGTCTAACAACATGATTTCTAGAACAGGGTTGCCGTACCACTCTGGTGCGGAACGTGTCCTTGTGGACCTACGAAGTTCAGTAACTTGATCCGAAGCTTCATGATCATCATCATTAACTTCCTCCCCAGTCGGTGTAGGCACCACAGGAACATTCTCCCGCGCTGCGCTACTTTCTGGTTCGGAAGGGGTGACTATCACCTCATCAAGTTCCACTTTCCTCCCACTCAATTCTTTCGAGAGAAACTCCTTCTCCAGAAAGGACCCGTTCTTAGCAACGAAGATCATGCCTTCGGATCTGAGGTAGAAGGTATACCCAATAGTTTCCTTAGGGTATCCTATGAAGACGCATTTTTCCGACTTGGGTTCGAGCTTTTCAGGTTGAAGTTTCTTGACATAAGCATCGCATCCCCAAACTTTTAGAAACGACAGCTTAGGTTTCTTCCCAAACCATAATTCATACGGTGTCGTCTCAACGGATTTCGACGGAGCCCTATTTAAAGTGAATGCGGCAGTCTCTAAAGCATAACCCCAAAATGAGAGCGGTAAATCGGTAAGAGACATCATAGATCGCACCATATCCAATAGAGTGCGATTACGACGTTCGGACACACCATTTCTCTGAGGTGTTCCAGGCGGCGTGAGTTGTGAAACTATTCCACATTTCCTTAAGTGTGCACCAAACTCGTGACTTAAATATTCTCCACCACGATCTGATCGTAGGAATTTTATTCTCCTGTCACTTTGATTCTCAACCTCACTCTGAAATTCTTTGAACTTTTCAAAGGTTTCAGACTTGTGTTTCATCAGGTAGACATACCCATATCTACTTAAATCATCAGTGAGAGTGAGAACATAACGATATCCTCCGCGAGCCTCAACACTCATTGGACCACACACATCGGTATGTATGATTTCCAATAAGTTGGTTGCTCGCTCCATTGTTCCGAAGAACGGAGTCTTGGTCATCTTACCCATGAGGCATGGTTCGCACGTGTCAAATGATTCGTAATCAAGAGACTCCAAAAGTCCATCTGCATGGAGCTTCTTCATGCGCTTGACACCAATGTGACCAAGGCGGCAGTGCCACAAGTATGTGGGACTATCGTTATCAACTTTACATCTTTTGGTATTCACACTATCAACATGTGTAACATCACGTTCGAGATTCATCAAAAATAAACCATTGACCAGCGGGGCATGACCATAAAACATATCTCTCAAATAAATAGAACAACCATTATTCTCGGATTTAAATGAGTAGCCATCTCGAATTAAACGAGATCCAGATACAATGTTCATGCTCAAAGTTGGCACTAAATAACAATTATTGAGGTTTAAAACTAATCCCGTGGGTAGATGCAGAGCTAGCGTGCCGACGGCGATCACATCGACCTTGGAACCATTCCCCACGCGCATCGTCACCTCGTCCTTTGCCAGTCTCCATTTATTCTGTAGTTCCTGCTTTGAGTTACAAATATGAGCAACCGCCCCGGTATCAAATACCCAGGAGCTACTACGAGTACTGGTAAGGTACACGTCAATTACTTGTATATCACATATACCTTAGGTGTTGCCAGCCTTCTTCTTGTCCGCTAAATATTTGGGGCAGTTCCGCTTCCAGTGACCACTTCCCTTGCAATAAAAGCACTCAGTCCCGGGCTTGGGTCCATTCTTTGACTTCTTCCCAGTAACTGGTTTACCGGGCGCGGCAACTCCCTTGCTGTCCTTCTTGAAGTTCTTCTTACCCTTGCCCTTCTTGAACTTGGTGGTTTTATTCACCATCAACACTTGATGTTCTTTTCTGATCTCCCCTTCCGCTGATTTCAGCATTGAATATACCTCGGGAATGGTCTTTTCCATCCCCTGCATATTGTAGTTCATCACAAAGCTCTTGTAGCTTGGTGGAAGCGACTGGAGGATTCTGTCAATGACCGCGTCATCCGGGAGATTAACTCCCAGCTGAGACAAGCGGTTGTGCAACCCAGACATTCTGAGTATGTGCTCACTAACAGAACTGTTCTCCTCCATTTTACAGCTGAAGAACTTGTCGGAGACATCATATCTCTCGACCCGGGCATGAGCTTGAAAAACCAGTTTCAGCTCCTCGAACATCTCATATGCTCCATGTTTCTCAAAACGCTTTTGGAGACCCGGCTCTAAGCTGTAAAGCATGCCGCACTGAACGAGGGAGTAATCATCAGCACGTGATTGCCAAGCGTTCATAACGTCTTGGTTCTGTGGGATTGGTGCATCACCTAGCGGTGCTTCTAAGACATAATCTTTCTTGGCTACTATGAGGATGAGCCTCAGGTTCCGGACCCAGTCCGTATAGTTGCTGCCATCATCTTTCAGCTTGGTTTTCTCTAGGAACGCGTTGAAATTGAGGACAACGTTGGCCATTTGATCTACAAGACATAGTGTAAAGATTTTAGACTAAGTTCATGATAATTGAGTTCATCTAATCAAATTATTTAATGAACTCCCACTCAGATAGACATCCCTCTCGTCATCTAAGTGAAACATGATCCGAGTTTAACTAGGCCGTGTCCGATCATCACGTGAGACGGACTAGTCAAGATCGGTGAACATCTCCATGTTGATCGTATCTTCTATACGACTCATGCTCGACCTTTCGGTCCTCCGTGTTCCGAGGCCATGTCTGTACATGCTAGGCTCGTCAAGTCAACCTAAGTGTATTGCGTGTGTTCCGAGGCCATGTCTGTACATGCTAGGCTCGTCAACACCCGTTGTATTCGAACGTTAGAATCTATCACACCCGATCATCACGTGGTGCTTCGAAACAACGAACCTTCGCAACGGTGCACAGTTAGGGTGAACACTTTCTTGAAATTATTATAAGGGATCATCCTACTTGCTACCGTCGTTCTAAGCAAATAAGATGCAAAAACATGATAAACATCACATGCAATCAAATAGTGACATGATATGGCCAATATCATCATGCTCCTTTGATCTCCATCTTCGGGGCACCATGATCATCTTCGTCACCGGCATGACACCATGATCTCCATCATTGTGTCTTCATGAAGTCGTCACGCCAACGATTACTTCTACTTCTATGGCTAACCCGTTTAGCAACAAAGTAAAGTAATTTACATGGCGTTATTCAATGACACGCAGGTCATGCAAAATAATAAAGACAACTCCTATGGCTCCTGCCGGTTGTCATACTCATCGACATGCAAGTCGTGATTCCTATTACAAGAATATGATCAATCTCATACATCACATATATCATTCATCACATCTTCTGGCCATATCACATCACATAGCACTTGCTGCAAAAACAAGTTAGACGTCCTCTAATTGTTGTTGCAAGTTTTTACGTGGTTTGTAGGTTTCTAGCAAGAACGTTTCTTACCTACGTATGACCACAACGTGATTTGCCAATTTCTATTTACCCTTCATAAGGACCCTTTTCATCGAATCCGTTCCGACTAAAGTAGGAGAGACAGACACCCGCTAGCCACCTTATGCATCTAGTGCATGTCAGTCGGTGGAACCTGTCTCACGTAAGCTGTACGTGTAAGGTCGGTCCGGGCCGCTTCATCCTACAATGCCGCCGAAACAAGAAAAGACTAGTAGCGGCAAGAAGAATTGGCAAACTCAACGCCCACAACTGCTTTGTGTTCTACTCGTGCATAGTAACTACGCATAGGCCTGGCTCATGATGCCACTGTTGGGAATCGTAGCATAATTTTAAAATTTTCCTACGCTCACCAAGATGCATCTATGGAGCCTACTAGCAACGAGGGGAAAGGAGTGCATCTACATACCCTTGTAGATCGCGAGCGGAAGCGTTCCAATGAACGTGGATGACGGAGTCGTACTCGCCGTGATCCAAATCACCGATGACCGAGTGCCGAACGGACGGCACCTCCGCGTTCAACACACGTACGGTGCAGCGACGTCTCCTCCTTCTTGATCCAGCAAGGGGGAGGAGAGGTTGATGGAGATCCAACAGCACGACGGCGTGGTGGTGGATGTAGCGGGTCTCCGGCAGGGCTTCGCCGAGCTTCTGCGAGAGAGAGAGAGGTGTTGCAGGGGAGGAGGGAGGCGCCCAAGGCTGTATGTTGCTGCCCTCCCTCCCCCCCTTTATATAGGCCCCCTTGGGAGGGGGGCCGGCCAAAACCCATCTAGGGTTGGGGGGCGGCGGCCAAGGGGTGGAAAGGGGTTGCCTTGCCCCCCAAGGCAAGGGGGAAGCCCCCCCACCCTAGGGTTCCCAACCCTAGGCGCATGGGGGGAGGCCCATGGGGGGCGCCCAGCCCACTAGGGGCTGGTTCCCTTCCACTTTCAGCCCATGGGGCCCTCCGGGATAGGTGGCCCCACCCGGTGGACCCCCGGGACCCTTCCGGTGGTCCCGGTACAATACCGGTAACCCCCGAAACTTTCCCGGTGGCCAAAACTGGACTTCCTATATATAATTCTTCACCTCCGGACCATTCCGGAACCTCTCGTGACGTCCGGGATCTCATCCGGGACTCCGAACAACTTTCGGGTTTCCGCATACATATATCTCTACAACCCTAGCGTCACCGGACCTTAAGTGTGTAGACCCTACGGGTTCGTGAGACATGCAGACATGACCGAGACGCCTCTCCGGTCAATAACCAACAGCGGGATCTGGATACCCATGTTGGCTCCCACATGTTCCACGATGATCTCATCGGATGAACCACGGTGTCGAGGATTCAATCAATCCGTATGCAATTCCCTTTGTCAATCGGTATGTTACTTGCCCGAGATTCGATCGTCGGTATCCCAATACCTTGTTCAATCTCGTTACCGGCAAGTCTCTTTACTCGTACCGCAATGCATGATCCCGTGACTAACGCCTTAGTCACATTGAGCTCATTATGATGATGCATTACCGAGTGGGCCCAGAGATACCTCTCCGTCACACGGAGTGACAAATCCCAGTCTCGATCCGTGCCAACCCAACAGACACTTTCGGAGATACCCGTAGTGCACCTTTATAGTCACCCAGTTACGTTGTGACGTTTGGCACACCCAAAGCACTCCTACGGTATCCGGGAGTTGCACGATCTCATGGTCTAAGGAAAAGATACTTGACATTGGAAAAGCTCTAGCAAACGAAACTACACGATCTTTTATGCTATGCTTAGGATTGGGTCTTGTCCATCACATCATTCTCCTAATGATGTGATCCCGTTATCAATGACATCCAATGTCCATAGTCAGGAAACCATGACTATCTGTTGATCAACGAGCTAGTCAACTAGAGGCTTACTAGGGACACGTTGTGGTCTATGCATTCACACATGTATTACGATTTCCGGACAATACAATTATAGCATGAATAATAGACTATTATCATGAACAAAGAAATATAATAATAACCTTTTATTATTGCCTCTAGGGCATATTTCCAACACCATCAACATGTTAAACTCTCGGATGTTGAAGCTTTCTCTTCTACCCTTCTTCTTTGGATCGGCTGCAAATTTGTCCGGATGAAGGTCGCCGTCTTGCTCCTGCTAACTAGTGTACGAATCCGGCTGGTTGGTCTATGTGCCCGGCTGCGTGCCTGGTTGGGTGTATGTGTAGGATCGTGTGTAATTTTCTGACTGTTGGGCGTGCACCTACGGCTCTGAGTCATTCGCCTGCCCATCCTCGACGCAGCCTCCGCGCCCTTTGTCGTGCATCATCTCCATCATCTCCCTTTCCGCGTCCTCGTAGGCCGGATTGCCTGGTTGAGACATAATGGCGAACAGAGAGCAGACACTGAGTTGTTCCACTCATGGTGTCTGCGACTGGACAAGTTGCGCGATGCAGTTTCGAAGAAAGGAGCGACACAGTGTTGACATCAGGCGCGATAAGGCACGGGGTCGGCGGCGGATGCTGGAGACTACCTATTGAATTCCTTGGGGAGACTTGTATTGCTCTGGCCCGGACGACGTTTACATGGATGGCGGCGGTGGCGCCCGGTGTCCCAGCCCCTGCCCGTCCTTGCACCACGCCCGCCCCCTACACGCCCAAAGTCACATCAGCATCCCATGCCGCCCTTCTTTTTGAGCGGCGCCACCGACTTGCCCTTCTGTTTGAGGCGGCGGCCTTGCCGTGTCACTGAGTTGATCTTTTGGGCGACCGCCTTCATCTATGTTGACCCAACCCAAATAAATAGGAGTCTCCTTTGCTTACCGTGCTATCCCTAGATCAGTACCTAGTACACATGGTACTCAATGAAATAACACAAAATCACATGTTATAAAGTAACGTAAATACTATTACCTTATAGCCCACAAAACAGAAATACAAACAAAGATTGTGGAGTCCCGTCAACACCAACGGAAAAGTTGAGTGTAGACATCGAAACCATAGTATCACTTACTCGTCATATATAATCTGCGACATGAAACGTTGCAGCCGTGTAGGTCAGTATGTTGAATGTGCTGGCAAGTGACACCATAAGATATAACAAAAAGGTCCCACTTCTACATGCAATCTGGCTGGTGGAAGCTTCTAAGTATCAATTTTGCGTAAGGAAAGTTCTGTCATACTTTCATAATCATAAATTTATTACTACAAGGCTTATCATATGATTGAGATGGTTCCTCCACTCAAACTATGCTCAAATTGTCCATAACCGCGGACACGGTTAATCGATTAGTTTTACACTCTACCCTGGTTTGCGCACTTTTCCCCACAAGACTTGATCACCTCCTTTGTAGTTCTCACACTGCCTGGTGTTTGAGAACTGGAAGACCGAGACACACGTACACACACATACACACACACGCACACACACACACACACTCATCAGCTAGCGTACACGAAAAGAGTCCACACAACCTACTCAACTAAGACAGAGCCCATAATAGCTTGTTGCTCCACACGAAGCTTCTAGTTATGAAAACATGGTCGATCCCTTTGAGCATGGGTGGCATTCCACTAAAGAGTGATCCCAGGTTACTCCAGGATACACAGGCAAATCCTTGGTTACTCTAAGGTGCCCCTCACCATGCAACCATTCCACCTAGATGATTCATTAATACTTAATAGTTGGTCCTATTTACTACTCTCACAACTCTCATGAATTTGCACATCACCACCCCATCTACTTTTAGCGAAGCAATTATATACTACATGGTGGTGACAAAAGAATAAGGATCCGACCTACCTCAATTATCTACTAGGTGTAAAGCATAGCAATAGTCATAAACCTACTCATGCATAATATTCAATTTGGACTACAATGCATAGAAAACATAGGTATAACTGGAGCATGGTCAAAGTGCAACTTATCTTGTACTTTTGATGAAGTTCTATGCCCTAGAGGCAATAATAGAATGGTTATTTTCATATTTCCTTGTTCATGATTAATGTTTATTATTCATGCTAGAACTATATTGACCGCGAACTTAAATACATGTGTGAATACATAAACAACACAGTGTCCCTAGTGAGCCTCTACTAGACTAGATTGTTGATCAAAGATCATTAAGGTTTCCTAACCATAGACATGAGTTATCATTTGATAATGGAACCACGTCATTAGAGGACTGATGTGATGGACAGACCCAACCGTAAGCTTAGCATCAGATCGTGTCACTTAGTTATTTGCTATAGCTTTTTTCATGTCAAGTATCAGTTTCTTAGACCATGAGATCATGCCACTCCCGAATACCGGAGGAATACTTTGTGTGCTATCAAACATCACTTCGTAACTGGGTGATCATAAAGGTGCTCTACAAGTCTTTCCAAAATTATTTGTTGGGTTGCATGGATCGAGACTGGTGATGGAGAGATATCTCTGGGCCCTCTCGGTAATACAACATCGCAAGAAGCTTCATGTGACTAATGAGTTTAGTCACGAGATTTACGGAGCGAGTAAAGAGACGTGCCGGTAAGAGATTGAACTAGGTATGGAGATTCGGCGATCGAATCTCGGGCAAGTAACATATCTTCAGACAAAGGGAATTGCATACGGGATTAACTGAATCCTCAACGTCATGGTTCAACCGATAGGGATCTTCGCTGAATATGTGGGAGTCAATATGGGCATGATTATTGACCGGAGAGGGGTCTCGGTCATGTCTGCATGTTCTCGAACCCGTAGGGTCACACACTTAACGTTTGATAACGCTAGGGTAGTATTGAGATATTCATATGGTGAAGTCTGAAAGTAGTTTGGATTCCAGGATGGGATCTGGGACATCATGAGGAGCTCCGGAGGTAAAAAATTATATATGGGTAGTCATATTCAAGGTTCCAAAAATGTTCAGGTTTTTCGGTATTGTACCGAGAAGGTTCTGAAGTGGCGCCCACCTTGAAAGTGCAATCATGCCCTTACATCAAGTTTTGATGTTGATGACAATATACATGTAGGGGACTAACTATGTTCGTCAAGTGAATCTCAGGTGTTAGTCCCCGGATGTCAAAGGTGTGTGGATCATGAACATACGGGGTTGATTTTACTCAAGGAAGAAGTATCAAAAAGATTATATATTTGTTTGTTCTTGAGTATAGGATCCCACACTATTAAGAGAGGATCGATAGGGGTAGTGAAGGAATTGATCATGTCACTAAATACCTAGCTTCTAAATCTTAGGCACATACACAAAATTCTGGTGTTAAAATACCACCTCTGCTCCCAAGCCGGATGTTCGGGCTGCATGTCAGATGTCCGGGCCGCACGCCGGATATCCGGCCCGCACGACGGATGTCCGGCACCCTGCTGTCCAGAGAGCACTTTGTGCTGCTATTTATTCCGGATGTCCGGCCAGTCTGCTGGATGTCTGGGCTCTCCGTGTTCCTCGGATATCCGGGCTGCCCAGCCAGATGTCCGGCCACAGTTATCCAGAGAGCATCTGGGTTCTATGACTTCGTCGGATGTCCGGCCTCATCGCCGGATGTTCGGGACTTCCAGCCACTCCGGATGTCCGGGCTTTGCCCCGGATGTCCGGCCCCTCTGTTTTATTCTCTCCTCTTTGTTTCTCTACACAGACGTTACACTGTGCCGGATGCCCATCCCTAGCCCGGATGTCCGGCCTACCCCTGTCACTTACACTACAACGGCCATATTTGCTCCAATAATATATATAGCCTTCTTCCCCCATGGGAGAGTGTTGACCATTCACTTTGAGGAAGCCCTAGAACACATTTCTCTCTCTCTCTCTCTCTCTCACACACACACACACACACACACACACACACACACTCATACACCAAATCTTAGATCCCAAAGGGACTTGAGAGCATTTGTGAGAAGTTGTCCAAGCAAGTGATAGATACACTCCTTCCCCATCTTTTCACCAAAGGAATTCTTGATTTGAGCAAGTCTTGAGCTTTTCCCCATCGTTCTTGTTACTCTTGGAGGTTGGAGACTCCTAGGCGGTAGGAGTCATTCGGAGAGGAATCGACCATTGTGATTACCCCCAGAAAGTTTGTGAGGGTTTGGAGACCACCTAAAGGTCTACTACTAGTGGTTGGGAATTGCCTTCGTGGTGATATCTCGGGTGTGCCTTCGTGGCGTTGGTGTGCCTTCGTGGTAACACCCACCTCTCTAAATGGTGACATAGCTTTCCTCCAAGGAAGTGAACATCGGCATACATCCTGGTCTCTCGGAGTTGCGGTTATTCCTAACCCTAACTTCCTACTTGTGGTTACTTGTCTCTTAGTCTTTACTTATATCATATTGTGCTTGCTTACTCACATACTTGTGTTACTTGCTTAGCTCTTAGCATCTTACTTGCAACTGTTAGGGTCACTTTGATATTCCTCGCATTATTGCCTAACATTGCTAAGTAACAATTAAAATTTGTAATTGTACCTATTCACGCCCACCTCTAGGTCCATCTCGATCCTTTCAATTGGTATCCGAGCCTCATGCTCTATTCTTGTGGCTTAACCGCCCTAGAGCGAGATGAACCCGATGGGACTCCCCTTGTTGTGGATCCGAAGGATAAGGGCGCGACTTCCACGGAAGCCAAGTCCTTCACTTCTAAGGGTCTAGAACGGGCTCTTGCTAAGCAAAAGGAGGAGCATGATGCTTCTGTTGAGGGCTTGGTCCAAATGAGACTAGCCACATTAACCACGATGCTTGCACCACTTTCGGGTGGTACGGCCTCGAGGCCACTGTGCCTACTCCTTCACTTGGTCAACAACCTCCTAGCAGTGATCACTCCAGTGTTCCATGGCTTTATGAAAGAGCTCAAATTGAGAAACCAAAGTATAATCCTCAAGGAAAACCCCATTTACTTGACGACACTACCGATTTTTCCTTGTGGAGAGTTGCTATGCAGGATCATCTTTGATATGGAAATGATGAGATGTTGGACATCTTGGAATATGGTTACCAAGTTGTTGGTTCGAAGAATCTTACACCCAGAGAAATATATGACAAGAATCTCAAGGATACCGCAACCATGTGCATAAGGAGAGGTATGAATGACAAGCAAAGGAGACCATACATACACATCACAAGTGCCAAGGAATTATGGGATAGCATTGTGAGGACCAAGACCGGTACCTCTACTCTTCGGCTTGCTCAATATGAAATTGCCAAGGGTCAATTGCAAAACTTTTGTATGGACAAAGGTGAATCCCCCAAGCAGCTCCTTGAGCATCTCATGACTCTCACCACTGACATCGAGTCTTGTGACTGTGACAAGACACAAGATGGATTCAACTTGACTAAGCGATTTCTTGTGGACAAGTTACTTCATGCTCTTGCTCCATATCATCATCAAATGTTGTGGGACATAAGAAAACATCATGGATTCAAGGAAATGACTCCGGATGACATCATATCCACTTTCCAACTATTCGAAGAGTCAAAGGCAAATGCTACAAAACATCTTGCCATGCATGGTACCTCAACATCAAAGATCAATCTTGCATTGAAGGCCAAGCATCTATGTGAAGAAGAGCAAAGTGAAGAATAAGAAGAAGATGATGATGATGAAGATGGTGATGAGATTGACTCCGATGAGAGCCCTTCATATCAAGACATTGCCCTCTTTGTCAAGAAGTTTAGCGCAGGAAAATTCAGGGGAAGATTCCAGAAGAAGAAAGTGAGAAAATGCTACAATTGTGAAGAAACCAACCACTTCTCGACCGATTGCCCTTATGAGAAGAGAGAAGATAAACCAAGGTTTCCGAAGACCTTTCCCAGGAAGAAGTTTCCAAATCCTTTGAACTCCAAGCTCAAGAAGAGAGATGGGAAAGCAATGGTTGATCATGAAGAATCCGATCCGGATGATGTTAGTGGTGTTGCCGGAGTAGCTCAAGATTCTCAAAACACCTTGAGGCTAGTCAACAAGAGTGGTGATGTTGTCACCTACAGCTATATGAAAGACTACGAGGGCAACACTCACAAGTGCCTAATGGAAAAGGCCGTGGTAGAAGATGGAGAGGACCAAAACTCTCCTGACAAGGTTAAGGTAACCCCATGGCCAAACCCTCCTCTTTTCACTCCCTCTACTCCTTGTGATGAGTATCTTGATGTAGAGGATAATTATGATGATGATGATGATATAGATTATCCTATGCTTGCTAAACTAAATAAGTTCATGTGCTCCCTCAAAGGAAAGAAGCTCACTATGTTTCGTATGCTTATGGAGATGGTGAGTAAGCACACCATCACCATTAAGGAACTCGAAACCCTCGTCACCAAGGAAAAGGAAAAATATGAAATCCTTGAGCGGAAAGTCCAATATGAGGAAGCACGAAATGATGAACTATGCTTGAAAATTGGTGCAAACATTGATGTTCATGCTAAAGAACTTGCCTCCTGGAAAAAGGCTAAGGACTCTTTCGAGGAGTCGATGAATGACAAAAGTAAGCTTGTGAAATCTCATGCTTCTCTCTCTAAGGATTGTGATCTTCTATCCGTGTCCCTCAAGACTAAGGAAGAATAGCTCACTCTTCTTACAAAGAGTTTTGAGACACTCAAGCTTACTTATCTTGAAACTCTAGCCAAGGCTTACTCTTCTCCTATTATCGATGTTGATGCTTGTACGACTAACTCTAGTGGTGACCAGCATCTATTCTTGAGGAGAATCGCTTTCTAAAGGGACAACTCGAGAGAGGACTCATGACAGGTGATCAAGGACAAAAGAACCTTAATGAGGTATTGAGCCAACATAATGAGGTGTTTGCCAAGGAAGGGTTCGGGTTTGACCCAAGCACAAGCAAGAAGAAGACGTCTTCTCAAAGTGCACCACCCCTCTTAAAGAAACATTTGTCCGAGAAGGGCACAAGGAGAAAGGTAAGGTTGTGAGTGGGAAGGCCACAAGGGGCATGCCCACTCTCAACAAGACAAAAGAGTTCATGCCTCCATCCTATGTACTTCGTAAAACTAAGGATGGAGAAGTTTATGCGAAATTTGTAGGTCCTCGTAGTGCATTCGGTTTTATGCTATTTGGGTCCCTACACTACAAAAAAAATACACTTCCGTGATGTTACGTGTTTGTCACAGTAGGTCACGTTTTCTGTCATGCATGTACATCCATGACGATTTTATGACAGAATCAAGATAGTCATACCTGTGCTGTCGTAGAAGTGTTCCATGACATTACCAAAATTATCATCACGGAAGTGTCCACTTCCATGACGATAAATGGCGCGTCATGGAAGTGTTTTCGTCAAGGGTAACCGACACGTGGCATCCACCATAACGGGTCGCTGTTAAGCTATCGGGTCCGGTTTTGGATCCGATAACCCGTTAACAGCCCGGACCAATGAGGATTTTCCACGTGTAAAATTCTCATTGGCCAGAGGAAACACGTGTTGGCTCACCGTTGGGACAGATGTCATCCATTCATTGGACAGGAGGTGCCTATGATACGTCGACATGTGGCACGACCCAACAGAGGCCCATTTCGGTGAAAAGGCCGGCCCATTTGACTTGGTCAAAAGGTAAAGGGTCGGCCCACGGAAAGCCTGTTAACGGCCTATTCGTATATAGCCCATTTACAGCCCGCTAACTCACGGCCCGTTACGACCTATCAGAATTAAGCCCAGTAGCTTCATCTGGGCCATCCAATATGATTCCAGCCCATTGTAACTTCCAGCCCATGTATGGCCCATGATGTCTTTCGGCCCATACGAGGCCATTTGTAACTCTTGGCCCATTAACGGCCCATTGTGAATCTGGCCCGCAATGAACAGTGTACCACTTTATACCCATTAACGACCCATTATTTCATTGGGCCGTTTCCAACCCGTGTTATCTTTCGGCCTTCTCAGGGCCCATTTATTCTTGGGCTCATTTCGAGCATTCGGTTACTTACAGATTGTTAATGGCCTTTTCTGCTTGTGGACCAAATTCAGTCCGTGGTTACAATCGGCCCGTTTGCGGCCCGTTAATCTGTTGGGTCGTTTTCATAGCGTCATCAAATACGGCCGATTAACGACGGCCCGTTATGGTCGGCCCATGAATGGATGATTCCAAATCTAGCCCGTTTACGGCCCATAATGCGGTCTGTTATTGGCCCATGTTTGGCCAATCGATCATACGGCCCGTAGAAGGCCCATTGATGCTACGGCCCATAGAAGGCCCGTTGTTTCTACGGCCCTTAGAAGGCCCATTGTTTCTACGGCCCGTAGGAGGCCCATGGTAACTACAGTAAATATGTAGCCCATGGTTATTGTGGCCTAGTTTTTAAAAATAGGTTATTGCGGCCACTAGCAAGCCGCGGAAAAAGAACTGCACTGACTACAAGCGAACAAATAAAGAAGACAATAAGGAAATAAATAAGCAAGCAACTTGCGCTAGGCTATCACGACTAATACACATATTACATCCACTGGGCATCAAAGTTCGCCACCAGTGCAAATATAGAGAACAAAGCAGCATATTATATACACTGGTTGTCAAAGTTGGCGACTAGTGCAAATAAACGCCGCAGCAAAACAAGTCCAAAACTAAAACCACTTCAGAAGAGCTCAAGAAACAATATCCTGGGTACCCATAATGCTGGCAAGATGCTTAGCAAGCTTATTAACTTTCTCTTGTTTGGCGCTTAAATCCTCCAGCACTTGCTGTTGCACCAGAAATTATGCAGGGACTTCCTCAGTCCTTCGGCTTCCTATCGCATAACATCTGATCAATGCCTTTCAACTTGAAGTTGAGACTCAAGAAGCCGAACTGATTCAGGTAGCGAGTTCGAAGAGCTGGTGCCAGCAGTAGTAGCGAGTAACTCAAACACTACATCAAGACAGGACTTTGGGGTTGTATCAGTGTCTTCAATATAGTTTTTATCAGCTTTCTTGGAGACCAACAGGGATGTCTCACTATCTTGAACCTTATGTGCATTACTTCCTTTACCATTGCATAATGGGGTACTCTTCTCCAATATTTTATCCGTGTTCTAAAAGAGAAACAAACAAACACATCACAGGTTTACCATGTTGTATATGAAACTCATTTTGGTAAACCAGTTCAGTAGTAAGGTGGACAGGATAACAGCATGAAACAAACATATATCTATGTAGTATGGTCACTGTATGGTCTATATCATTCTAGTTTATGTTGCCAAATCAAGATAGAGACAGTTCAAATCATATATATTTAAGACAAAGCAGCATAGATAGAATATAAGTGTGGGAAACTACACAACAATAACAACACTTGTAATGTGCATGGCATGAGAACATAACTGTTTATTCAATTGAAACTAAAATCAACATAGGGCAAGTTACAACAACAAACAAATTAAGGAAATAGGTTTAAAACATATTTGTTGCGCCATTGGAGTTTCAATTGCATCCTTCAAATTTGAAATTAGTTGGTATGAGTAAATACAGTGATGCAATAGCAAAGTAGTATGAACCATAGCTACGGAACCTGACCTGAGAACAATTCTTCTTCTGCTTTAAGCGTTGACTTGGGGTTCGGAGTGGTGGTCCTCGTGCTTTGGGCACTGCAGTTGCCTTACTAACTGCTCGTGTTTGGGTGCTCTGTGGTGGAGACTGTGTTGTGTCAACTGGAATTGGGTTACTATCTGCTGGGGTTGGGGTTAGAATGGGTGTAGCTGGTTCTCTGTCCAACTAGGTAGGGGTACAATCTGCGTGAGTCTGGGTTATGTGTGGTGGGGCTGGTTCTTGGGCAAGTACAACCGTGGTTCTATCTGCATCGACAGGTAGCACGATCTTTTCTGAAGACCGTGGTTTTACTCCCACAGATACTGCCATGACAGCCTCCAACTGAAATGACTAATAAACAAGAAAAGTAATTGAATGTACATACGTTGTAAGATAGACATGTGCAATGGATAGTAGGGAAGAAAACAGGGCATGAAATAATTCACATTTATGTTGTCTAACCAAACAGAATAGCAGGACATAATTTCACATATATGATGGCTAATTAAACAGGATAGCATGACACAATTTCACATGTATGATGGCTAACTAAACAGGATAGAATGACATACTTCAAAAATATGATGACTATGTAAACAGGATGACATGATATAACTATAAAATGTGTCTATTAAAGTTGTTGGCATGCCATAAATCACAAACATGCCGTCGATGGAAACATGATGGCATGATATAATTCACGGATAGAATGACATAATTCAAAATATGATGACTATGTAAACAGTATGAGATGATATAACTATATTATGTCTTTAGAAAATGGGTTGGCATGCCATAATTCAGATACATGCTGTCTATGTAAACATCATGGCATGATATAATTCAAATATATGCTTTATATACTAAGCAAGTGAGCAGAGGGCAATCGCATATATGATGTGTCAACTAAGGAGATGGCATTCAATATTGTGTATATGATGTAAAAACTAAGCATGGCAATACAACATATGCATGATATGGGTAATATAACCCTGCCAAGTTTGAGCATACACCTCAGGGGGATAATAGGATTGGTCATCTGCTTCTGAATCCTCCTTTGAAGAGCTATCTATAACCAGCAAGATATCAGCTTCAGCAGGTAGCATTGTCTGCTCTGAAGACCTTGTTTTCACTCCAGATTTCTCCATCACCAATTCAAATGGCTGATGCATAGGAAGAGCAGTTGAATATACGAACATTGTCGACAAATGCAATGAGAAATACAAAAAAAGGACGACATGATATAATTCACATATATGACGCTTGGCTAAACAACATGGCATTGCATAATTCACATATATAATGCCTTGCAACAAGATAGCATTGCATAATTCACATATATAATGTCTTGCAACAAGATGGCATTGCATAATTCACATATATGGTAATTAGACACTAAACATGTGGTATTCACACAAAGCATGTCTGAACTAAGCAAATGACATAGGAATGCAAGATACCATACTCACGATATGAGCAACATAACCCTGCCAAGTTGGAGCATGCACCTGGGGGGGGATAGGACTGGTCATCTGTCTCTGAATCCTCCTATGAGGAGCTATCCGTAACCAGCAAGACATGCGCTTCGTCAGATAGCATTGTTTGCTCTGAAGACCTTGTTTCCACTCTAGATTTTTCCATGACCGTGCCGAATAGCTGACGCACAGGAAGAGTAATTGAATGTACTAAAATTGTTGACAAATTTAATACGTAATAAAAAATGATGGCATGCTATAATTCACATATAAGATGACTGGCTAACTAGGGTGGCATTGCAAAATTCACATGTATGATGCCTGGCTAAACAAGATGGCATTGCATGATTCACATATACGATAAAGAAACTAAACAGATGTCATTCACACAAAGCATGTCTAAACTAAGCAGATGACATATTTGATATATAAAGTAAGCAATGCAAGGCACCATATGCATGATATTACCAACATCAGCATGCCAAGTTAGAGCGAAGACCTCAAGGGGTAAATAGGAGTGGTCTTCTCCTTCTGAATCCCCCTCAGAACAATTATCTTCCTCTTGATTACAGTCCGAAATGGGTGGAGGGGGGCTGCCTTTGCGCCCACCATGGAGCGACGTCTGCATGAAATTTTATTGCCATGCAAGGCTCGTCTCTTTTGCTTTACATGTTCAGTTCCATTGTGTACCATAACTGACATGCATAGGAATAAAACATAGTGAGATTATGTAAGGAGTGCATGCACAAATCCAGAGTGATGGTAGCAAACTGTGGATAGACCCAAAACCAATGATAGCAGGCAGATAATAGCTTTAGTTAAAAAATACAGATAATGGCTCCTTTAATGTCTGTTTGCACCCAACATGAAACTCATAGTAGACACCCGAGATTAACTGGATAGTAGACATATAGTACTGATTGCTGCCCCAACATGTACCCCACAACCATTTAAAAACTCAAGTTTCAACATTAGTTTGGACCTGACTCAGAATCTAATAGGTGAACATGATGATAAAGTAGCATGTCATCATATTAAGCGATGCATAACGTAAGCAGACACGGAAGAGTGCGACCTCTCTTGTGGACCCGTGTAGTCCTCAAGGTCATCTGCTCAGTTGATGATGGTAATGTAGTTGTCGTGGCTGCCGGCGGCGGGGAAGAAGATCTGAGGCGGCGAAAGACAGTCTGGAGAGCGGATCCCTGCTGTGGTGAACCCTTCCGTCGTTGGATCACCTGAGCTGGGGTGGAACACAGCGCAGCAGGAGTGGGACAAACCACACAAGGTTTTCTTTGACACGTATCTGTAACAGAAGTAATTGTGTAAGGGCTTATTTGAATTTGAGGATTCTAACAATGCAGGGATAGGAAATACACAGGAATAGGATAGGAATGCACGTGCAAAACAAAGAATTTAAAAACACAGGATTTCTGCCAATCTGGGTCTTTCGTTCACAAGAATTGGAAGATCACAGGATACAAAGAAGCATGGTGAGATTAAGTCAAACCACAAGAAAATGTATGGTTATAATGCTATTATGCTACAATCTCTTGGTCTTGTGCTTCATGAATAGGAATTAGAAAAGGAGGACAAGTGGATATTAAAATTCCTACGGTTTTTCTTTCAAGGAGACACTAAAGGAACAAATTCTACAGTTTTCCTTTGCTCCATTCCTTTGAACCAAATGCATGAATAGTAGTACCATAGGAAACTTTCCAATTCCTATGTTTTCCTTCACTTTTCCTTTCATGCACCGGTGATTCTAGTAGGCAGGCTTGAGCAAGGAAAAGCCTACACTCAAAAAATGTTTTTGTGCTACTTCTACTACTTTGGACCCAGGCCACTGCCCTACTAGCTCAACTCCCAGGCCCATCGACAAATGCACAGCTCAAATGCGCAGAGATAAATAATGATGGTGTTCAAGAGAGTCCATCACGGATAGCTAAGTTGCCTTGTACCTCACTGCTTGTCATATAGTAGGAGAAACTAATCATATTTCACGTTACTACGTGTGCTCAGTGGACAATATATATAACACGTAGAGTAAAAAAGAGACGCAACAACTGTACAACCTCTTTGGCGAAGCCATGTCGATCTCAGCGTGATTGGGTTGGTCGGTGAGGATGCTCCGGCTGACTTGGTTGTCGGAGGAGGGGAAGAAGATCTTAGGCGTCTGGAGATGGAGCCCGAGGTACTGCTCCGCTCTAATGGAGGGTTTCATCGTTGGAGCAGCTCCTATGAGTTGTACGACGCCGAGGCTGAAGCGGGACAAGAGAGACAACGTTAACCTGAGTGGAATTCTAATAGCATCTCCAATAGATGACGTAAAATACATAACCACAAAGTGCTAGATGTAAAATACATCAGCCACTCATCTCTGAACTTAACTGTCGAAACTGAATTTAACTGTCGAAACTGAACTTAACTGTCAAAAATGAATTTTGCTGTCGAAACTGAATTTTACTGTCGAAACTGAACGCACTAGTAGCAGAAAAGCAGTAGCAGCAGCGCGTGCGAGAGTCAGGGCAGCTGGTCGTGTAGCAGCATCAGGGTGAGGCTACACGTCAGTCGACTGACTTTTTCATCTCTGGTCAGTCGATTTTCCAGCCATTGGATACGAAATCAACGGCCTGTAGTTCATCTTGAACCTCCACCCCCTGAGCCGCCAACCACCACCGGCCAAACCGCCGCCCCCGCCGCCCGCGGCCGGCGGTGCGTCGCCCCGCCCACCCCGAACCACTCCCCACCGCCGATCTGCCGCCACCCCGGCCATCCCTCTAGGCCCCCCGTGCCGAGCTTTTTCTCCGGCGAGCCCCACGCCACGGCCCACCATCGCCCCCACCCTGAACCCTAAGATAGATAGTGGGGTGCCTCTTCGGCGAGCCCCCTCCCCGCTGTGGCTGGTTCTTCCTTAACTCCGGCGAGCCCCCCACCCCCTGAAAATCGACTGACCCAAAAGTGGATTCAGTCGACTGAAGTGTAGCTAAATTAGAGCAGCATCGCAAGCAAGAGCAAGAGCGAGCAGGAGCAAGAGCAGACCAGGCAGGGGACCGAGAGCAAGAGCAGACCAGGCAGGGGACCGAGAGCAAGAGCAGAGCAGCAGCGCGAGCGAGAGCTAAAGCAGAAACAACTCCTACTGATGTGGACTTCACCGCCGACGGAGCTACGCCGCCGTGGATGGAGCCACACCATGTTGGCTCGGGACCGAGCGCCGGCAGCACTGTGATATCGAATCAAGAAGAAAATGCGGCGATTAGTGTACAACCTCTTTGGTGGCGCCGACTAGGCCTCAACTTCATCCGAGGAAATGGTGTTACTGCTCTTCCTGTGGTGCAGGTGAAGACGGCGGTGTGGGAATGGAGGTGGCGCGAAAGATGAGGGGAACGTCGAGGCAGGTCCTTGGAGGTGGAGGACGGGGTGGCTGAACCGGCGGGACGACGAGATCGATGACGGATCCTCATCTGGTACGGTGGATGAGGGACGTCGAGGTGTTGCTGTGGACAACATCGTCAGGGAAGAGGCTCCGACTAGGTGGCGGGCGGAGGAGGGTGTGGGGCTTCGCGGGTTTTCGCGGTGTTGGTGTACGAATCGGTGGGCAGATGGGATGGGAGTGGGGAACCATGGCTTAGGGACGCGCTTGTTCGAAATGTGGGGTAAGTTACAAAAGTACCCCCACCGATTTGAGTTAGGAAGTTCTTTCGGTTCAGGGGTATCAGGGCATTTCGCGTGTATGGATTTCACAGGAGGTGGGAGTTTTCGCACGCATTGTAATTTTGGGATAGCAAGGCGCGGGTTGAGATGGAGGGAGTTTTCGGAGCACAACGTGACAAAGATATATCTTCAATATTTCAGGGTAACAAGGCGCGGCTTGAAGAGGCGGGAGTTTCGCAGCATGATAGACAGAGATGCTAGCTTGAAATTTTGGCATAACAAGGCGCGGCTTGAAATTTCGGGAGAACAAGCTTAACGTGTACCAAAAAAGACAATTCACACCTCATCACTAGAGAGAGCCATGTACCGTTTACTATATTACTAGAAATGCATTCAAATACAACAACAAAACTAAAAAAAGCAGGACAACAAACATAACATGTACAGTAACAAAACAATTTGCACTTCCCTCAACAATAAAAAAACAGTGTGTGTTGTCTAGCATATGGACTAAATTTGAGAACATTTTCCCTGTTTGAATGGTATTGTACTCGGGTTAGTTATACAACCATCTAAATATTATCTTCACAACACATGACATGAATATAGGAGAACTAAATTCCTATATAAATACGAACTACATGTACATACGGTCTCAAATTCAAATATATGTATCCATTTTATGTTGAATTCAAATCATAGTACATGTATGATCTAGCTAGATGTTCGGAATCTAAACCATGTATGATATTACGTACAATGTGTTAAACACGCACAACACACACAAACACCATTTAGACTAGTAAGGTACACGTGCAGTGCACGCATGACATTTGGCAACCAAATTATGAATAAATACCACATTATAGCATGTAAGCTTTGAGTCATATATGCATGATGTAGATGTTCGTTTAATTCTTATAGTTCATTTCATTCAAAATCATCTAGTTTTTATAAGAAAGCTAATCTATTTTAAGATTCATGGAATTGTGCGTTGTAAAGCATAAAGTAAAAGAAAATAATGGCAAATCATGTAGAAAAACATTTGGGCAATTCTGATACGGGAGATTCTAGAACAAAGAAGAAGTGCTTGTGTTTTGAGGTTTGTGCATTATGCTTAAGTTCAACCATGGAGTCTTCTAGATTGTACATGTGGCAAAATCTGGTGGAATCTAAATGATATCCAACGGCCAGTAGTGCTCGAATTTGCCATCTCTGCACCATCGGATTGGCTTCATCCAACGACCATCTTTCAAAGTTAAAGTTATCCGGGCACTATGTAAAAAATATAAAATATATTATATAGGGGTATAGATATAGATATGTGATGCGAAAGCCACCTATCATCTCCAGTTAGAATAGTGTGTCCATGCACGGATGCAATGTGGACAAACGATGTCTGCCATCGGTATCTCAAATTCAAATCAGTCTGACCTTCTTCAATGTGTATACAGTATAAATGCTCGTTTCCAAACCACACCGCGCATATTTCAGTTACATTCATGCATGCATGGGTTTCAAACATCATGATCTCTTATTCAAATATTTGAATTCAACTTTACATTGATTATGACCTCACCTAGTCTTTTACACCCACACAGTCGTCTTCTCTTTATAATTGTACCACTAACTTTCTCTCGTGCATGCATGCCACACACACACTACCACTCGGCATTATCCATCGCACACATGGAATCTTTTTCTTCAGGTCGGTTTCCCATGCATGCACACAACACACCTCCCCCTCTTCATCATATCGGGCATTCTATATCTCTCACGTGCATGCACAACGATCGATGTTCCTCTATGTGTGTGTGTATATATAGCTAGGTCTTTCCCAGTTTTCCACACAAACTGATCAATCTATATATCTAGTGAGGTCTCACCCTCTTTCCCACGTACACATAGATCAATCTATACCTCTCTATATAGGATTACATAGCTTATACACCCACATTAATTATATATCCAACGTCCCCCTCTCATCATCCATGCCTTCTGCTTCATCTCTTAGACATGCGCACAGTGGCGAAGACAGGGGCAGCAAGGGCCCTGCCCCCATAACATCATTATATATTGAGACTAATATGAATGTGATCATTAGATCAATTGTTGGTAAAATGGTTTAAGTTGATGAATTGGCCCTCCTCGTAAAGGATTAGCAATGTTTGCCCCCCTAGCTCATTTATTTTTCATGGCTCCCCACTGCGCGCAACAGCGCACGTTCTCGCCCCCTCTCTTTAAATATCGATCTCGCATTTGTGCACTCCTTCATAGTCTCCCTCCACTTGGCCCCTCACACCATCTTCTAGCCCCCACCGGATTTTGCCACATGTACAATCTAGGAGACTCCATGGTTGAACTTAAGCATAATGCACAAACCTCAAAACACAAGTGCTTCTCCTTTGTTCTAGAATCTTCCGTATCATAACTGCCCAAACTTTTTTTCTAGTTGAATTGCCATTATTTGTTTTTACTTTATGCTTTACAATGCACAATTCCATGAATCATAAAATAGAATAAGGGCTTATTTGATTCAAAGGATTCTCAAAGGAATTTTGGAGGATTCTAATCCTTAGGAATTTTTCCTATCTTGGTTGTTTGATTTGTAGGATTGTAAACCATAGGAATTTTTCCATAGGATTCATTTGCACTAGATTTCATAGGAAACATTTCATCCACTCAAACCTCTTTGAAAGAATCCTACTTTTTTCTATGCACAATCAAACACTCGTACAGTCCTGTAGGGATTCAAGACGACATTCCACTCTAATCCCATGTTTTTCCTATTCCTGCGTTTTGGAAATCCTACGAATCAAAGAGGCCCTAGCTTTTTTATAAAAACTAATTGATTTTGAATGAGATGAACTATAAGAATTAAACGAACATCTACATCATGCATATATGACTCAAGGCTTACATGCTATAATGTGGTATTTATTCATAATTTGGTTGCCAAATCTGATGCATGCAATGCACGTGTACCTTACTAGTACTTTGAGTATGGGAAAAACACGTAAATTAGAATTCAAATGGCACGCTACACAGTGTCTCTCTTTCAGTTCATGAAGCCACATGGCACATGTGGAGGCGTTATCACGGCCTCCTTGTGTGGATTGATCACAGTGACGTGCTGCTGGTTCTAGAAGAATGTACTCGTCCTCTCTGAGGCACATTGGCAGTACATGCATGAAGCGAAGATGTGTAGGCACGCCACACACACACTCATTCCCTCACACGCACAAGCGGGTACACGGGGGGACGCATTTTTGTAGGAAGATCCACCCCATGTGATAATTTGACGTGTGCAAAGTCCTTCACTTCATTGATGGTCAATTAATACAACACATGCAAATTGAGTGGACGTGAGGGAGGAAGTAGTTGAGGAAGAAATTACTACTCCACTGCGTGCATGCGAGTAGTTAAATCATGGGTTGCTACTTCCATTGGTCTCCTTCGTATTTTGTGCCAATTTTGACCATATTTTTAAGTAACATAATATTTATGCATGTCATAAAAAGTGGCACACAAAAAAGGGGGCCGATAAACCAGGACGCATGCAGCATGATCAATTTTTGCCAGGGCTACTGTTGGTGGCCTTTGTATTTAAATATGGATGGTGTGGAGTAGTACTATCTTTATCTTAGCCTCGTATGGCTCTCCGAGCGGTTAGGCTCGCCTCCCCGCCTCGCCCACCAGATCCCGCCATGGATAATCCCTTAGATCCCAGGATCCCGCAGGCTACCTTCTCACTGCGGCCCGCAGCACTGCCGCCTTTGAGCGAAACCCACGTGTGTTTTAGAGGGGACCCATTGCTCTGGAATCACAAATCGGTGGCACCGGAGGACATGCCAGGGCTGCGTTTCAGGTGGTGGGTAGCAAGGGCAAATCGGATCGAGGAAGCGTCACATTGATTGGAGAGAAGTTCCAAGGAGCTGCGCCTGGCGCAGCACAAGGCGGAGGCGCAAGTCGATCTTAGGGGAGAGATGTTGAATAATATCAGCATCTGGCAGCGTCGCGTTGATTTCGAGCTAGGGCTAATGGCAGAGATCATATTCACAGAGTCAACTGTGGAGGAAAGAAAGCACATGCCTGCGGAATGGCATGAGCAGCCGGTGAAACTGTTCAAATGGGCGGTAGGAGAAGCCAAATCACGGGACAAGCTGCGGCGGCGCCGCTGGGCATGCATCGTAGGCGAGGTGAGCTGCCCTCCTTCCCCGCCGGCGATGCAGTGACCTACTCGGTTGCTGCTGCAGTGAACTTGCGGTGCCATGGAGGTTTGCAACCGTGACAATCACTCCATCTATATGTATTGTATTCCTGTGAAAATACTTGGTCATTTGAAAAAAAGATGGTAATTGATTTATCACTAGCTTTTGAATGCTTGGTCGTGACAATCACCTGAAGCCACAACCAGAAGTCTCCATCGTTTAATAATTAGGGTTAGTCGCACCAATAGACGGTCGGTCGGACCCGCGACACGCATCGGCTTGGTCTGACATGTACGACCAGTTATACATGACTGACTTGTGTGACCATATTTGACCAGTAGTACTTGAAATTTGTGTTCCAGGAAACTCATCGGGAGCCATTTCGGGCCTCGAAACCAAAACCATCAATTAATCTTTAGCTTGTTCCCATCACATTCCAAAAGTGTATACAAATGCTCCCACCTCATTTCTTGTTTCTTAACATATCAACCAATAAGAGATGTGGGGGTACATATTTTCAATGACTCAAGACTACCAAACACGACATGGAGTGGTTAGTTCATTGCATGCAATGCTATTAATTAGCAAATAAACATTAAGTTCTCTCGTTCTCCCCTCCTTCTTGGTTATGGTGCACAACCTAAGATGACTTATTCACCTAGACGGAGGGAGTAGTATAATTAAGTGCAAACCTGCTCACACCTAGTACGTATCAAACCTGAACGGGTTCCCACTATGCATGTTTTAGTACTAGTGCTAGTACTAGGTTATAAAAAGGGGAACTAGTACCTAGCCAAAAATCACTCTACCAATTCCTCCTCATAAGTCTTTCTTGTTCGCACATCCTTGCCATGGCCGGTGTGCAGAGCTCTAGGTTGAGAACTATCTAAACTACTCGTAACAAGGGAGCGGCCACCAAGGCCGCGAAAAAAAAGAGGGCTCGCCGCCTCGCAGAGACCTCGAAAGATCTCTCACGGGTAGGCGAGGGCTCCCAGGAGCGCCCTAGCCGCGAAGGCGAGGGCTCCCAGGAGCGCCCTAGCCGCAGAGGCGAACATGCCGAGCTGGCGGCGCTGGAGTCGTAATCCCTCGACGACATGCCCGATCAGCTCAATAAGCAGGAGGAGTTCATCGACGGCTTGGTGGAGCTGCTGAAGGAGAGCCTCAACGACATGCCTACTGAGCTCAATGAGCAGGGGGAGTTGACCGCTGGCTTGGTGATGCTGCTGAAGAAGAGCATTGCCTCGGAAAAGAAGGCGACCGATGAAATCCTACAACTTCAGGAGGACAAGGCGAAGCTCTGCCACGAGCTCGACCTGCTGAAGGAGGAGAACGCTAGCTGGAAGAAGCTGCATGAGAACAGTAGTTCCTCGATGAAGATGCTGCAGACCCTCGTCATGGAACAGAAAGAGGAGTTGGCGAAGCTCCGCATCGAGCACCCGACTGTTGTCAAGGTACGTAATGCGGCCGTTGAACAGAGGATGAAGGCTTGCGTCGAGAAATCCTGCGTCATGGACAGAATGAAGAAGATGGCGGAGGAGATGCGCAAGGAGATGGAGGGTGTGGAGGCAATGAAGAAGCAGTTACGACTCCGCGGCCAGCAACCCTTCATGTAGTAGAGAGCAGCGCCCCAGACTTGTGTGTGCGTCTTCCTTCTTTTTTGGGGGTGATAATATTCCTTCTTCTTTTACTCTTGTGTTTCTTCTTTTGCTTCGGGTGTTTCGTCGCACGTGTCATGTTCTCTGCGAGGCATGAATAGAACAATGCTAGCGATGAGCGGTGTCATGGGATCGATGACTAGCAAATTAGATCATTTTTATCGCCATATGGCACTGGGCTGTCGTGTTTCGTGCTCCTCCGTCGTACTAGTACTCCAGTGGAAAACTTGAGTATACCGCACGGTTCTTTGCTCCTCCACAGGTCGTCGGCAACATTTATACGAGCAGTCAAATCACAAGGCCCCACCTTCCAGCAGTAATGAGCCGTCAAATCACAAAGGCCCTCGCCTCTCGTGAAACCGACCAAGCGAGACTGCCCCGCCCCTAGCCTTCTAAAAAATGTATACTTTTGTACAGTAAAACTAGTATCGATGGATTGCGCCATGCAGCAAAACTAACAGGATGAAATTAAAGAAAAAAGGTGGTACATATAAAGAGCGCTCGTCGCCAAATTGTGCATATAGTACTATTAAAAAAGCTAGTACGTGCTTAAATGGGGTGCTAAATTCTATTAAAGAAATTAGCATACCTATTTAATTCTTGGGTTCTTATTATTTATGCCACTAGTTGTGTCACCACTCAGTTTTGCCATTAGAAGTTACAACTACTAAAAATGCCATCGATCCATGAGATGCTTGCTCAAAAATGCAATTAGATATCCAAAAATGCCATCGTTCCGTTAGATGTTTGCCCAAAAATGCCATTAGACATTGTTATTTTCACGTCAAACCCATTGACCATGTTATATGACAAAAATAACCCGATTCTCTCTATCACTATAAAAAAAGACACATCCGTGACATTTTGGGCCGAACGAAAAAATTTCTGTCATACTTATGGCAGTTCAATGGCGATAATTGTGACAAAACCCGGTATCATCATAGATGTGGTGGGCTCCTACTTCTATGACAAAAAATCATGACAGAAAATGGGCTTTTCGTCCTGGGCGGGCCGGAGACGCAGCTGCATGACATTCTTTGGGCCGTCCGTGATGGAAAAACCGTGGTAGAAGCGAGGGCGAGGAAAATATCGGGGTGTTCCCGGTTACGGTGGGTGGTCAGGGCCGAGCGATGCACGGAGGTTTGCGTGTTTCTCTCGTACACGCACGCGCGTGGGTGCGAGGCGTTGGGCTCTAACTGAACCCGAGAGAGGCGTTCGCCTACTGAACCCGAGCGATTGCACTACAGGATACGCGTTACTTAACCCGAGCAATCGGTCGATGGCTGTTTACTGAACCCGATCGAGCGATTCCTTCGCTACTGCTGCTAACTGAAGCCGATCGATGCTGCCTCTGGATGAACAGTGAGCGCTGCTGGGGGGTTTGGATGAACAGTTCCCGGTGGGGGTGGATGAACAGGACCCCGTGGTATTGCCTCTAGATGAACAGGACCCCGATCGATCGAGCCGGTTGGGGCTGGATGAACAGGACCCCGTGGAGGGCTGGATGAACAGGACGACCCCGTGGAGGGCTGGATGAACAGTAGACGGTGGAGGGTTGGATGAACAGTAGCCCGTGAAGGGGTGGTTGAACAGGAGCCCATGGAGAGGGCTGGTTGAACAGTAGCCGGTGGAGTAGCGCGCGGTGGAGGCTGGATGAACACGAGCCCGTGGATGAACAGTCGCAGGTGGAGGCTGGAGGAGGTCGACGGTGGATGAACAGTAGCCCGTGGAGGCTGGAGGGGGTCGACGGTGGAGATGAACAGTATCTTGTGGAGTGCTGTTTTGCGGTACGCCACACCCCTCCTGATGAACAGGACCCCCGTTCCGACCGTAGCGCTCCAACACAAGTCCATTTCCTCCGTTTTGCGGTACGCCACACCCCTCCTGATCAACAGGACCCCGTTTCGACCGTAGGAGGTCCAACACAAGTCCGTTTCCTCCATTTTGCGGGTACGCCAGACCCCTCCCGATGAACAGGATACCGTTTCGAACGTGGTCGGTCGAACACAAGGCCGTTTCCTCCGTTCTCCGGTACGCCAGGCCTCGTTTCCACCGGCTGTTCCGTCCAAGCCCTCCCGATGAACACGACGACACATTCCGTTCTAACCCAGCCGGTTGGCTCCCCATGAACACGACGACGACGCTGTTTCTCCGTTCCGACCCAGCCATGTACACGAGCCCTGGCCGTACGTATGAGCGAGTAGGCATTCGAGACCCCGCCCGTATCTACGTACGTGGCCGTATTTTCTTTCTTGCACACTGGCCGCTGTATGTACGTGTACATGCTACATGTGCGCCTCTACTACGACACGTGCGCGCTCTACATCGACCAGTATGTACGTACACGTTCGCGACCAGAATGACAACGCTACGTACGCTTCGACCAGGTGGGTCCCGACTGTCAGGCACTTCCTTGCGTGCGAACATATAGCTGGTGGATCCCAGCAGTCAGGGGGGCGAATCGTTTTTTTTTGCCCGGACACACTTCCTTGCGTGCGAAGATGTAGCTGGTGGGTCCCAGCAGTCAGGGGGGAAACGTTTTTTCGCGAAATACGGTGGCCCGTCCAGTGGGTCCCCGCTGTCAGGTGCAGGAATAATTATTTTGCGCATAAGGAGGCACTTCCTTGCGGCTGCCGTGGACCCAGCTGTCAGCTTCTCCACGTACAGTACTCTTCCGATGGATGTCGGTCGTTGACCACATTGACCACGCCGCGCCGAGAGCACCAAGGCGGTGGACGACGGTGAAGCCTAGGAAGGAGATGACGCGGAGCCGGGGAAGACGCGGCAGTGGATGCCCATGCGGAGAGGAGTACGAGGGTTCACTGGTTCGGCTGCGACATGAGGCTGCCATCGCCGCAGAATAACATGGGGTGTGGGTGAGTAGAGGGATGGCCTAGCCAGCGGTGGGAGTAGTAGGGGGGTGAGGCCTCTGCGGCATCGCATCCGGCCACGGGAGGCAGGAGCACGAGGCACGACCAGCGCTGGTTTGGGCGACTGGAGCAAGAAGACCAGAGGTTGAAGAAGCACTACCACCGTTGGATGGACATCGTACGGTCACTGGAGCTAGAATCGTACATATTGACTAAGTTGACAAAGCCCTCCGTCCCCGTCAACTTAGTTGGCCCACAAGTCAGCCTCCCACTATTGTGGGTCCCAGCTAGCAGGGGTATTCATTTTTTTGTGCGTAATAAGGAGCACTTCCTTGCGTGCGAAGATATAGCTGGTGGGTCTGAGCTATCAGCGGTGGGAACGTTTTTTTCGTGAAATACAGAGGCCCTTCTGGTGGGTCCCAGCTGTCAGGTGGAGGAATCATTATTTTGCAGGTAATAAGGAGGCATTTCCTTGCGTGCGGCCGTGGACCTAGCTGTCAGCCTCTCCACGCACAGTCTACTTCCGATGGTGTCGTTCGTTGACCACGTTGACCACTCCACGCCGAGCTCATCCAAGGTGGTGGACGACGGCGAGGCCTAGGAAGGGGACGACGCGGAGCCGGGGAAGACGCGGCAGTGGATGCCCACGCGGAGAGGAGTACGAGGGTTCACTGGTTCGGCTGCGGTGTGAGGTTGCCGTCGCCGCAGGGCCTGGCTAGCGGTTGGAGTAGTAGGGGGCGGTGAGGCCTCAACGGCAGCACATCCGGCCACTGGAGGCAGGAGCAGGCGGTCTCGCCGGCGCTGTATTGGGCGGCTGGTGCACGAAAAGCAGCGATTGAAGAAGCAGCAGGACCGTTCGATTCAAATCCAATGGTTACTGCTGCTAGAATCGTTTGTTGACTAAGTTGACAAGCCCTGCGTAGGCGTCAACTTAGTAGGCCCACAGGTCAGCCTCCCAACCGGTGAGCCCAGATGTCAGAGTTTTTTCGCGTAATAAGGAAGCAGTTGATTGCGTCCGGCCAGGCCAGCGAAGGGAGTAGGGTGGGCCGGGGAAGCCTGCCCTGCATCACAGCGGGCCACAAGAGGAGGGAGCAGGCAGTCCCACCGGCGCTAGTTTAGGCGGCTGGAGCAAGAAGATCAAAGATTGAAGAAGCACGTCGGCCGTTGGATGGACATCCAACAGTCACTGCTGCTAGAATCGTGTGTTGACTGACAAAGCCATGCGTAAACAAGTCAGCCTCGAAATCTGTGGCGTGTACAGCCCATTTGCTATTATTTTTATAATTTTTACTCATTTTCTAATTCATATGGAATTTATTGCAGCCCGTTTTCCATTTTTAGAATTGCTTCCCATTTTCTGGTCAGTACCAGGGTTACAAAAATTAATTAATATGTGCGAAATTTTGAAAATCGCAAATTTTTGTTGGGGAACAAAATATTCTTAATCCAAAAATTAGTAGCCATACTAAAACGAATTTAAAAATAAATTAGTACTATGTCATGTTAAATCCAATGAAATACTCCCTCCGTCCCAAAATTCTTGTCTTAGATTTGTCTAAATACGGATGTATCAAGTCACATTTTGGTATTAGATACATTCGTATCTAGACCAATCTAAGACAAGAATTTTGGGACGGAGGGAGTATAAGATATCAGTGAAGAACAAAAACAAAAAAAGAAACTAATATCGCATTTGCTATAGTTTTTTTTGGAATTTTCAACCCCTTTTGATATTACTTTTAACAGACACTGACCTACTCTTTGGCCAGGCCGGAATGCATCCCTCCTCGTCTTGAAAGATTTGCAGCCCAGTAAGTCAGAGAAAACAAATAGGCCTAGCTTGGATATTCTTCAAAAAGAAATACTGGGCTACCTATTTTCCCAAAGAAAAACTGCTGGGCTGGTCATGTTGTTAGACGGGCCACAGAGACCGCACAACCCAGTTTATAGCCTGCTCCTCCGAATTACTACTAAAAAAAAGTTGTGCAATTCTGTCGTTAATTGACTATACGTTGAAAATGATGTGGGTCCCAGATATTAGCAGGGTGGATCTGAGTAAAAAAACGAGGGGTTCATCTAAGTAGTAAAAGAGGCGCTTGCTTGTGTTCGGGAGTGGACCTGGTGGGTCTGTACTGTCATACTCACAACTACAGTCCTCTCCCAATTCATTATGTTAACAGGGACCGTTTCGAAAAAAAACTATGTTGACAGAGCCGGACGGCGGCGCCGCGGCGAGCGCACCAAGGCGGAGGATAAAGTGTTGTCGCCAAAGTGCTGGGCTAGGTTGGACATTCTTATTGAAAAATAAAAATGGACCGGAACTATTTATGACGTTGACTACGATTTGCATGGGTCCGCTGGTTGCAGGAAGAAAATGCTGGGAGAAAGAAGATTGGTCGCTATCTTTGCCTAAGAATAATATCGACTGAATGTAACAACACTATCATATTAAATAATATCCTCATGTTAAATCGTGAATTTAAAGAACTGGTGCATGAACATTTAGCTTTATTTATTTATTTACTTATTTATGTTTAGGGGACCATGAGCATGTACCTGGGCCGGATTCATGTGAGAGCCTCCCTTCCAGTTAATTATGGGCTCCTCTATTGGGCCTTCATCAGTGGGCTGCATCTTATCCACAAGTGGAAAATGTGTTCCGTACGAAAAATAATATGCACTACGTATGGTACGGGGCACTAAAGGATCGAATCGTGCAACGACTTCCAAAACATTGTGTTTGTCATTCTAACAACACATTTATTCAACCAACAGACAAAATATACTACTGATTGTACATTGAAAACAGCAGCAGCGGCAACTAGGGCTGGGGATGCAACACAAGCAGTAAGCAGGCCAGAAGAGTGAAGACGCATCTCTCTCTTCCAAACCAAACATCAGCCATCATTACAAAAGGGCTAACAAAAAAGAACAAGTGTATGCATCAAACTAAATAAAGATCCTACTACACAGAGTGTACGCATCTAACTAACTGCCTCAGTTAGACGTTACTATTTATTAAGCTATGGAGATTGGCTGACGGCTTGAACCAGATGGGTGCCTGACGGGGGAAACTCCAGCCAGCAGGTCGAAGTCTGTTACTTGCGACCCTCTCTCCTACTTTGGGCTATAGAGGGTGGCGGCACATACCAGGGTATGGTGCATGGAGAGACGCATGGTACGCTGTGTACACATAGTTTTGCATGATGAACGAAACCGTGTGTGCGAGATGAACCGGAGAAAGTAAATGCAGAGAGATGAAATGCAAAAAAGACGGAGGGATGTGATGGTTGCTTGTCCGTTTATTTTACCAGGCCACTTATTACTGGCAGTGGCTGGGTTTTGTGATATGACGGCTTTACTGTCGCGCCACGAGCGGGGTGAGAGTGAGACTCCCGTGCAGCGCCTCCCTTTACACTTGTACTACATCAGTCGTGGTTTATTAGTCCCCCATTGAATTTGACTGAAGATTTAACTGACAAAATGTTAGTGCATGTCAACAAAAACTATATCGTTGGATTCGTATTTGAACATAGTTTTCAATGATATAAGTTTAGGTGACATGTATCAGCATTTATCGTACTATATATAATGTTAGTTCAATTTTTGGTCGTACTAATCTATAGTATTAAGGTGCCCATGCGTTGCACGGAAGAGTGAAATGCATTGATCGGGGAGTTGTTTATTTTGACAAAGGATGTGGGGTCATCTCTAGAGCTCACAAACATCCGGGTACGATAAATGGTACGCTGTGTACACACAGTTTTGCCTGATGAACGAAACCGCGTTGCCATCATGATCCTTGCCGTCGGTTATCTCTTGGTTAATCGGATAATTCAGTTCGACAAACAGAGAGCGTGTACCAAGGCTACTTACCAACCTCCAGTCAAAAATTCCTGAAGGCCCAGAGAAGCTGGGATCCTGCTCAAAGACCTTGTAGTGACTGTGATTGTATTCCACGAAACAACACGTCCGGTACGTGCGAACGATCATCAATTGTTCACCGTCATCTGATCAAGCCAGGAACCACCTGCAACTGCCATGCCGCTTTTCTTTGAAAGGTTCTGGGATTAGGAAGGGTAGGGACACCAGGCGGCCTACAACATCATATCAAGTTGGAGTCAAATAAAAAAGGGCTCTTGATGTAGTCAATCTTAAGAGCAGCATGTTATGAGCATGAATATTTTTTTCAGTAAATGTTGACAGTAATATAAGCAAGCCATCATGATATCATAGGAAAGTAACATACTGTTGTAACAGCCGTTTGTAGCGATGACTGGAGTAGGCCAGCAATACGTCCAGCCATAGAAGGAGTCGACAGCGTAAATGAAGCCCGTGTGTTCAATGGCATCAGAGAACCATGGAGGATGTATGATCCTGCGATGGACGTGCAGATTTATCCACTTATCGCAGTGACCTGTCAAATAGGTGAGACCGCGGTTGAAGAACGCAATTAGCCTGAAGTCTTTATAATTCGCAGATCTTGTGGGCAGTTGGCAGATTACAACCTTGAGCAAATCAAACTTGGTATCATGTTGGCTATTGTAAGATTCCGAGTATTCTGGGCCGCAGTGCCATAGCAATGAAGTGTTAATCGAAGGAAAGGGGATCAATCGCCGGGTGTAGACCTCCACGAGCATCCAGCTGCCGCGACCGTCGACGAGCACCATCCAAGACGTGTTGATGCCGACCCAGTATATACCGTTAATGTAGCTGAGGGTTACGGGGATCGGATCGCAGTCAAGGGGGGTGATGCTCGCCACCCTACGATCGTTATGCTGCGTGACACACAGTTTCTGAAGATCAGGCGGCATCAGCAAGCAAGGAGCTGGCTTAAAAAGCTCCGGCCTGAGGGCTTTGAGTAAACAGTACAACCCCGATGAGCATGCAGCGAGCGGCATGGTACTGAGATTGTCCACACGTGAAACAATGAGCTTGATTACCTCTGTGGGGAGCGAATTCCAGCCACTCTTTTGGCGGACGCTGCTCGGTTTTGCCATTGTTAGTGCTTGGGTTTCGGACGAGGCGGGGAGGCGCCTTAGCGAGGATGGAAGATTGGACGAGGGGGGAGGCGCCTTAACGGGGATGGAAGAGCGGACAAAGATGGAGAAGCGAATATGTGCTGCGGGAAGTGGACATGTGATGATGACTACAGCACGCCGCTTGACTTACGAGACACATACCAGCAACGTAGGGTCATGTCAAAGTCAGACAACTTGCTTGAGTGATCATAGTACTGGTACTCCCTACAGTACCTACTACTATGCCCTAACTTGCTTGAGTAGAGTAGTAGTGGAGTAGGACTTTGCTCTACTACTAGCACCGGAGGAGTAGTATATTTTAATCTAAAATAGTTACAAACTTCAATGCCCGAGCGTGGAATGACTACGAACCGCCATCGGTGCTAACTCCAATCCCCAGCAAACGTTCGCTGGGAGACATGGTAGTTGCAAACGCCCGCAATGCACTTACAGTACGTGTGTAAGGGTGGCGGTTTTGTCAAATGCTATGCTTAAAAACAGGCCACCGTCGGATGGAAATCTGACGGTTATGTGGGATTCGCCAGGATTGAGCTCGTGCCGAACAATCGCCATATATCATTACTAAAAAAAGGTTAAAACACCCGGGGCTATAACTTGCACCGGCTGACCACTAACAATGATACGAACATAGTTGTAAAATGGTCAAAGACCGTGTCTACGTGGTGTTTGAAATTATATGCAAAAAATAGCAAGATGCCCGTGCATTGCACGGCACACCATCATCACCAACTCGGTTTTTTCTCTACTCCTACTCCTATAAAAGACTCAGTTGGTGATGATGGAGGCGAGGATGTGTGTTCAGCCGGGCGTGCAGTGGACCGCGCAGTACTATTCGATTTGTTATAAAAAACAAAGAAGAGTAGTAGAGATAGAGATAAGAGTAGAGATAGAGACTTAGGCCTTCCACTATGTAGTCCAAAAGCGGTGCTAAATTTGCTTTTTGGGTATTTGGCACCGATGCCCTACATTGCCCAAGCGATGCCAAACAAAAATTTCTGGGCACCGGAGCACCATCTACTGCTTCGTGTGCTACTCCTGCGCTCCATTCGGCGGCCGCAACGTCCCCTATAGCCACTCCCTCCTGCGCTCCATTCGGCGGGCGCTGTTGAAATTTGGGGAGCGCAATCTCGCGACTGCTGGCAGCCACGACTTCACCGACGACGACTTCTTCCCCGACCTCGGCAACCTCTTCCTCAACGACATGGTCGACAACCTCAGCGCCAACGGTGCTGCTCCCGTTGCACCGTATGTGTTTCTGTCCTTCCTGTTCGAAATCATGGTAGGATTCATGTTTCTACTCTGTATCCTACTAGATTCTATCCGTTCATCTACTATGCTAGTCCACATGATTAGTTTAATCTCTGTTATAGCCATCATGATTTATTTTATGCTTATTCGGATTAAATCTTGTAGTAACTTTCTCATATATTCAACTGGCGCAACGTCCCCTACAGCCACTCCCATTTCATGGACGGCCTGGTCGATGCCTCCAAGGAGCCCTTCGTCTACTGCTATGAGTGCCTGATGCCGTTTTGGGGCTCGCCGGCGGACATCGTGCATCACCTCACGGATGCGTGCAACAGTCACAACTGGCCCTTGGCGGAGAACATCAAGTACGAGACGTGCTACCCGTTCACCATGCCGGAGTCGCTGGAGCATCACCGCCGCCTGCTAGTCTCAGAGGAGGACGGCAGCGTCTTCCTCTTGATCGTGGGCATCGGCGAGGCGCGCGCAGGCCGCCGCCCCGTCTCTGTAGTGTGCGTCAGGGGCGACGCCGCTGACGCTGACACTGACACGAGGCCGATGTACGGGTGCGTGCTCACTGTTACTACCCCTCCGAGGTACGTGGGCGGCGACACCGGCTCCATCATGCTGACTAGGACTGTGTAGAGCTGGGACCTTCCCGCCGATGTGGACATGGAAGACGCATGGTATGATTTACCCCCCAACACGATGCACGGGGACTCCAAGGAGGTTCACCTGGACATACGCATTATCAAGTTAAATGTTGATCATTAGTCTTCTCTCAGTGTAATCCGTTGTCTAAGCATGTGGAGACTTCCATGCATGATCTTGCTCTATTGGAGTATCGCGCATGAATAAAAGTGTATCCATTTATAGTTTAGTCTAGAATCTTCCTTGTATGAATTTTTACTATAGTACTGGTGAAAGACTTACTATGAACCATTTCTTACATCTCCTCTGCCCCTTCCAAGTCATCCTGATTTAATCCCTCCGTCTAGGTGTATAAGGGCATGGTTAATACTTAATAGTATAGCCAACTGTTGACTATAAAAAAGTGCCATGTCATCTGTAGCCAACATGTATAACAATTGATACTCAAAACCTAATTCTTAAAGATCATTTCTTGCAAAGCACAATAAGTGTTATTTCTTCACAAGTTTTGGATGAACAGTTGAACGTTTTTGTTTGCAAAAGATACCTTTTTATCTATTTTCACCCGGATGTTTGTGAGCTCTAGAGATGACCCCACATCCTTTGTCAAAATAAACAACTCCCCGATCAATGCATTTCACTCTTCCGTGCAACGCACGTGCACCTTACTACTATAGATTAGTACGACCAAAAATTGAACCAACGTTATATATAGTACGATAAATGCTGATGCATGTCACCTAAAATTATATCATTGAAAACTATGTTCAAATACGAATCCAACGATATTGTTTTTGTTGACATGCACTAACATTTTGCCAGTTAAATCTTCAGTCAAATTCAATGGGGGACTAATAAACCACAACCGATGTAGTACAAGTGTAAAGGGAGGCGCTGCACGGGAGTCTCACTCACACCCCACTCGTGGCGCGACAGTAAAGCCGTCATATCACAAAACCCAGCCACTGCCAGTAATAAGTGGCATGGTAAAATAAACGGACAAGCAACCATCACATCCCTCCGTCTTTTTTGCATTTCATCTCTCTGCATTTACTTTCTCCGGTTCATCTCGCACACTCGATCCGTAGCTACTACTCCTAGGGCCAGTTCTTTTGGCGGCTTAAAAAATAAGACGTCTCTTCCCGAGCTTTTCCCATAAGACTAGTCACAGTGGAGAGTAACATTAAGGCGCCTCACTCATTTATTTGGGCTTCTAAACTACTACTAGTACCTCCGTCCTGGTTTATTCGTCACCATTGTAATTTGTGGTAAATTTTGACCAAAGATTTAACTGATAAAATGTTAGTGCATGTGACATGCACAAACATTTCATTAGTTAAATTTATGATCAAAATTTGACACAGATTACAATGGGGACCAATAAACCAGGACGGAGCTAGTAGTAATGGGATTACTACTAATTTAGAAGCCTAAACAAACTGGCCCCTGGTACTCCTACTAGTAGTACTAGTACTCAAGTTGGAATTCCAATTGCACGGCACAACTTGCAACTTGTTAGGCAAAAAATTCGATACAGGGTGTAGGAAGCGGTTTGGGAATTTGGATGCCTTTCCGACCAGTGAGATACTCCATACAAAGTACGACAGAGAAATAACCACAGAGAAGGAAGCTAAAAGTAAACAATCAAACGGGCATTTTTGCATTTGTTTTGCATTGAATCGTTTCACAAGCTTGACTAGTGCTGTTTTTTCTACTTTTACAAAAACCGCATCGTAATGTTAAAACGTGCATTTGCACATCCATAAGTAATAGTAGTACTTCCTCCGTCTAGGTGTATAAAGTCTTCCCTCCTTCTTGGTCACGGTGCACAACCAAAGATGACTTATTCACCTGGACGGAGGGAGTAGCACAGTCTGCAAGCATATATAGAGAGAGACGAATAGTGCGATAGTATATAGTAAAGTTTGTGCTATATGCACCTACATACATAATGCGTATGGATACACAAGGTTTCCAAACTTTCCCTCTTACATACTTAATTAAGGACGCTAATAATTCCCGAATGTTCGGGATTTATCATTTGCGTCCCAAAACTAATGGGATCACCTTACGAAACTAAATTATACTCCTACTAAAAGCCACAGCGCTCGCAGGAGCGCTTGTGGCACGCCACGAGTGCCTTGGTGCGCGGCCGTTTCCCAGCGCGCCGACACAACGTCTCTTCCTCAGCCTCGCAACTCGCGAGGTGCTGATTGGCGGCTTGCCGGCGGGCGAGCGCAATCTCACCGGTGTGGTGATCCGGCGCCAACAGGTGCTCCTCCTTGCTGGAAGCGTGCACCCGGTCCACGTATCGCCAAGCGTAGATGAGGCGCTTGGGCCCGACTGCACTCAAGGCTTTGGCAAGGGCGTCCTCCGCGACCCTCACGGCCCTTGCACGAGCCTTCTGCCAAAGAGCCAATTGCCTGAGTCTCTCGGACCCGACATAGACCTGCCAGGCAGCTTGCCCGGCGGCGCGCTTCTCTTCCTCGGCCTTCTTCTCCGCCTCTATTTTGGCGTGCTCTGCCGGCGGCAAAGCCTCCCACATGGCGACGTCCATTTCTTTCCAAAGCTCCTCAAGCCTGGGGGGCTAGGCGGGCGGCGCAGCATTCTCCTCGTTGCAGGGAGCCGATGCGTCCTCCGATGCGCGTGCTGGCGAGATTGGGAACACCGACGCGTCGCGGCGAGGAGTGGAACGCCGATGCGTCCACCTTGACTAGTGGCAACGAGGAACGGAACGGCGATGCGTGACCGTCCAGGCGGTGCAAAGAGGGGCTCCTAGGGCTTGGGAGGGGCGATGACATGGTGGCCGACGTGAGAGGGAGGGGGAGGAGATAGCAATGAACGTGAGCGTTCTTCCGAATGCCGTGGGAGGCGCAGTATTTATAGTGAGCAATGGCACACCTACGTAAGATATGGACTGAGCTGCACTGACTTAACTGCAGGTCCAGTTGCGTCACTGACATGTGGGCCAGACCCCTATTGGGCTCATATGTCAGTGACCCAATGCACCTGCAGTTAAGTAACTGAAGCAGCGTCCCGGAAGATATGTTGCGTGATTAACGTAACAGCTACGTGGGCATATTTGTTGGAGTAAATTACGGGGGAGGGAAGGGGTGGAAATATTGCTGGTCACAACGGATTGGACGAGCGCGGGGGGAGGAGATTCATGCATGCAGATTGTTTCCACACGGGGTGGAGTGGTGGGACCGCCGGAGGGAGAAGGAGAGTCTGGCAGGCATATTGTTTCCACACATGGAGAGGAAAAGATTTGGAGACAAACGGGCTTCCTGCAGGTATGGGGAACAGTGCATAATAAGTCATCTTGCATGCCGGGCTAGGTATAGTCTCAAGTCATTAAAAACATACACGCCCCACACATGTTCATATTTCAAGGTGAACTAAATTACTGCATGCGATGATTAAGGCTGGCCATAATGGTGGTATCTTAGCTGGTATCATGCACACGGGAATAGCAAACATGCTGATGTGGCAAAGAATTAAAGAAGAGAGGGGGGTTAGAGTAACTAGTGTTCATGCATGCATTGGTAAACACATTTTTTCGTGAAGAACGATAACATTAGTTGAGTACTTTTGCAGACTACAAAAACTATTCCACCGCCTCTATCTTGCTAAGAGTAGGTGAAAATTTTGAATCGAGCCCTTTAAACTACAAGGGAGGTAGTAGTACTCTAATTGCTAACCTTGTTGTGATGACAAGATAGGACATGGCACGCACCTGGACGGAGGAACTAGTCTACGTTGTGCATTTAAGTTTTGTCTGAAGTCAATCTACCTCTACTTTGACCAAACTTATAGAAAAATGTATCAACATTCACAATGTCAAATCAATATTTTTATACTCATTATAAAACATAGTTCTTATACTCATTATAATCAGTATTGTAGATATTGATATTTTTAGTATAAATTTGGTCAAACACTTTGCAAACGGTTGGCGGAAGTAAAAAGGACCAAAGGGAGTATCATGCATGCGGAGTAGGCAAAAAAAATTTGCTCATTTATAGTCGGTCGAAGTCTCAAAGGGTGCGACCGCGCGAGGGAGGCGAAGGTCGTGGGAGGCGCGACAGTTGACGGAATTAAGTGAAGTTACCCACGCGCCAGCATGGCGTGCGAACAGGCAGAAGCTATACTGTCAGGCCTACGATATGGGTCTAGTAGACATGACATCTAGTGGGTCCCGCATAGTTCTCGAGAACTCTTTGGGGGCTTGCAGCCGTTTATCCACCGGGCAAGCCTGCAACCCCACGCCGTTCGCACGCCCTACTCGTCCCCGTCTTCTACTAGTACAGTACCTTACAACAGTTCGCCTTCTCCTAACCCTCCTCCAAAATCCATGGCCTCCCAAATCTCCATGGTCGCCGCTGAGTACCAGGTTAAAGCCATCACCAACGATGAGTTCATCGTCATCTACACACGTGGATCCCCCAAGCCCCCAAGTGATGCTGTGGCATTAGGCCGATCAAGAGGTGTTGCTATGGTTCGGGTACGACCAAGCCCCCAAGTGTTGCTGTAGCATTACGCCGATCAAGAGGCGTTGCTATGGTCCGGGTTCGACCAAGCCCCCAAGTGATGTCGTGGCATTACGCCGATCAAGAGGCGTTGCTATGGTTCGGGTTCGACCAAGCCCCCAAGTGATGCTGTGGCATTGCGCCGATCAAGAGGCGTAGCTATGGTTCGGATACGACCAAGCCCCCAAGTGATGCTGTGGCATTACGCCGATCAAGAGGTGTAGCGATGGTTCGGGTTCGACCAAGCCCCCAAGTGATGCTGTGGCATTACGCCGATCAAGAGGCGTTGCTATGGTTCGGGTTCGACCAAGCCCCCAAGTGATGCTGTGGCATTACGCCGATCAAGAGGTGTAGCTATGGTTCGGATACGACCAATGTAACATCCCAAATTTTCAATTTGGTATGTTATACATAGATCATCATTGCATATCATGTTTTATTGCATTTTGACAAATCCTCGATAAATCCTAAGCAACTCAAGGACCCTCGGAGAGAGTTGGGGATTTTCTCGAATTTTCGTATTTGATTTTCATCAAATAATAAGACGAGGATTTTGGTTTTAATTATTCTCTCTCCGGAAAAATATTTCATTAAACAAAATAAAGGAGAGGAGAAAATATGACTTCTCCAAAACAATTGAGATACTGGAGGTAAAATGTTAAAATCATTTATTGGAATTTATTGGATTTTATTTGCAATTTTTATTGCATTAAAAATATTGCATGTTTTCAAAATATTTATTTGGTGTTAAAAAATGTCCACCCTATTCTAGATTTTCTAACAAGACGGGGAAAATTTATTTTATATTTTTCTGACTTTTATTTATTTTTCTATGAATTATTTTCCGCGGAACGAATTTAAAAAAAAAAGACGCGCGCGCCCGCTGGGCCGAGCCCAGGCCGCCGGCCCACCCCGCGCCTCTCTCCTTCCCCAGCACGACGCCGTCGCAGCCGTGTCCATGGCGGACACGGGAAGCCCCGCCGCCCTTGCCCCTCCCCCAAGCCACCTCCGGCTTCCCCCCCTTTATATACCCCCCCTCTCTCTCGCCTCTCATCTCGCTCGCCGCCGCCGCCGCACTTGCCCTCGCCGCCGCCGCCGGAAGCCCGAGCCGCCGCCGCCGCCGTTCGTCGCCGGAGCCGCCCCCTCGCTGCCCCTCGCCCTCCCCCGCACCCCGCCGCACCCCGCGCCCCCGCCGGAGCCCCGCCGGAGCACTGCCCCGACGAGGTACTGCCTCGCTGCCCCGTTCGTCGTTGCCCGGTTTTTTTTAAAAAAAAAACCTAGATCGGTTTTTTTTCGGTTTTGTTATTTTGCGAGCGTTCACCAAACCGTTTGTTTTAACGAACGCGTTCGTCGGTTTTTCTCTGTTAACGAACGTCCGTTCTTTAACCGTTCGTCTGTTTTTCTTTTTCGTCGGATTTTTCCGTTATTTTCTCAGATTCGATTTCTGATCGAATCTTCGTTTCTGTTTAACTTCTCGCTCGTTTATCGGAATCAGGCGATTCAAGCGCCTAGAATTTCGTCTCGAAATTCTCTTTCCGTTTAACCTACTCAAACAAGTTTTTGCTACAGTAAAATTTGACCTAGATCCAGATTAGCAAACGAAGCTTCTTTCTTTCGCCGTTTGACTTTCGTTGCTTCTTTCGAGTTGATTCTTTTTGCAAACCGGAGTTCTTAAGTTGAACTTTCTGGTTGGATCTTTTACTCGAGTTTTACCTGTGCATTAGATGAGTACTGATTGTATGCTTGTTTGTTTGCGATAGAGTACCCGGAGTGTGCCGCTTGTTACTTCGAATCGCTAGGTTTCGCGGATCATCAGCAAGGCAAGTAACACTTTGATCATACCTTTTCATACCCAGTTTTATTGCATTAGATCTATTCCTCAAACACTTGCATGATTAGGATCTAATTAAATTGTGGGTATTGGGAAGTAGTTGAGGTAGTACCTATTACCTGTTTTCTTATCAAACCCTTGGGAGTTACTTCTACGTTTGCTATTATATTGCCATGCTATGCTCGTAGACGTGGATTGGGTTTGAGAGATTTTCATGACAGATGTGAGATTGTTAATTAATGGTTTACTTAAGGTGGCAACTAAAACTCACATCTGGGTGGATTGAGGTACCTGGGTATTCCAGGATTGCCTGTTTTTCTTTTGGACCGCCACCCCGGTTCAAAGGGATCATGAGATTATTCATGCTAGAAACTTCCGTGTGCAGCCGCAAGCTATTATGGGCTCTAGCATAGTTGACTAAGTTGTGTGAACTCTTACAGTGGTAGACTAGCAGATGTAGGGGAAAGTAGGTGTAACTGTCTACCCATACGTAAGGTGCAAACACTTCTGAAAGACTGTGTCTCGGTCATCCGCTACTCAAACACCATGTAGTGCGAGTAATCCAACGGAGGAGATCGAGTCTTGTGGGGAAAAGTGCACAAACCTCTGCAGAGTGAACAAACTAATCATGGTTAGCCGTGTCCCCGGTTATGGACATCTTGAGTATCTAGTACTTGGATTATCATGTGAATCTCATCACCATGTTACTTCTAATTAATTTTGTTGGGTTATTGATGACATTTAATTGGGATTGAGATGCTGTCAACCATCTCAATGTTTCACAACCACCATGATAGTTAAATAAAATTTATTCCTTTGGAGTAGGATAAAATTGGCTTTTCGCAAAACTGTAACCATAGAGCTTTCCACCAGCCATATATGCATGTAGTATAGCATTGTTATTGTTCATTATTCTCTATGTGTTACATTGCCAGCATATTCTATGTGCTGACCCGTTTTCGGGCTGCAACGTTTCATGTTGCAGACTTTTCAGACGACGAGTAAGGTGCCTTAGGTCGTGGTCTTATACTCAGTGATGCCGCTGGAGTTGATGGACTCACTTATCTTCCAAGTCTTCCGCTGTTATCGTTGTTAGATGGCCTTAAGCCATGTTTATCATACGTATTCTCTTTGGAGATATTCGATGTAATAAGTGTGTGATTGCTACTCTGTTATAAATCCTCCATTTGTACTGTGCGTGTCAGCATTACTGATCCAGGGATGACACTGGTGCACAGCAGCACAGACCATTTGAGGTCTGGCCGCTACAAAGTTGGTATCAGAGCCAGGTTGACTATAGGACACGACCACTAAGCTTAAGCCCTAGAAAGCTTCTCTCTTCTCATTTTTGACCCCTCTCCTTTTTCTACTCTTTTAGGAATGGCGAATGCAAGGAGCAAGTTCATGCAACCAGATGAAGACACGCCGTTTGGTCGACACTTGAAGGAAGTCACCAAGTACTTGAATATAGGAATACCAAGCATCACCGGAACCTACAACGCCACATTACCCAAAGAGGAGAGCTGGAAGATCCTAGTTCTTATTCTAGGAAGGACGTTTGTGCCAGTTACTGAACCCATAAGATTGGTTTTCGAAGCACCAACCTGGAGTTTAGGGAAGAGCATGGCCGCACACATCGCCATGGGACGCATTGGAGAAGTCTACCACCAGGAGCTTAAGGATACAATTTACCAAATTTGTGGACGCCGAGATGCGCAATGGGAGATGATCAGAACCAAGAAGGATGGATCAATTGCAGCTTTCATCCAGGAGCAGAACCAACATATTCGTCGCCAGGAGAACCAGATGTGCACGGACAAGGAAGAACTGAAGAAGGCATTAACCAAGATCAAGGAGCTCCAAGAAGAACTCAAAGCTACACGCGAAGATTATTTGGAGGAGATCAACGCACTAGTAGGGAAGAATGACGACCTGGAGAAGAAGATTGGAGTATTCATGGGAAACCCAGTGCCAAAAGCAGAAGTCAACGAATGCACTTGTCCGGATAACTACATCATCATCGACGACACTGACTCGGAACCAAGTGAAGATGACTGGGTTGACGAAGCTGGAGCAGACATCATGGAGTCTTCAACGGATCAGAATTTCTAGTAGACCACCATATCAGTAGTAGTTTTCCCCCATTTAATAGTATAGTTCAAGCACTTTGTAATGCTAGTTAGATCGATTGTTTTGCCTTGTTTGAATTGATTGAGTGATATTGATTGAATTTGTCTCATGAGCATATGGGTAGTGTTTTCTCTCTAGACCTCATTCTATTCTTAACTCTCATCTTTTCTAAACCTATCAGATGCCTCCGAGACGCGACACCGGATTTGTTTTCCCGCCAGAGATCACCCAGTTGATTCAGCAACAGAATGCCCTGATGCAAGTGTTAGTGCAGAACCAAGGCAACAACAACAACAACCCACCGCCACCACCACCTGTTGATCACTTAGCCCGCTTCTTAAGGCTAAACCCGCCGGTGTTTTCCAGTAGCACCGAGCCGATTGTTGCAGATGATTGGCTCCGCAAAGTTGGAAGGGAGTTGACCACTGCAGGATGCACAGATGCGGAGAGAGTGCGTTTTGCCGCACATCAGCTAGATGGACCCGCATCATCATGGTGGGAGAATTATACAGCCATGCACCCTATTGACACTGTCACATGGGACCAGTTTCAGCAAGCTTTCCGTACAGCACATGTTTCAGCAGGAGCAATGGCTATGAAGAAGCGTGAGTTTCGCAACCTACGCCAAGGAGGACGCACCGTAGGCCAGTATGTGGAGGAATTCAGTAAGTTAGCACGTTATGCACCAGATGACGTTGCTACAGATGCAGCCAAGTAGGAGAAGTTTTTGGAAGGACTAAATGATGAGCTGAGTATGCAGTTGATGGTAGCAACCTTCAACAACTACCAGGAGCTGGTAGATAGAGCTCTCATGATTGAAGGGAAGCAACATCAGATTGAAAACCGTAAGAGGAAGTATGGACAAGGGAAGTATAACTCAGGAGCTCAGCAGAAGCCTCGATTTACCCCGTAGCCGGGAGGACAGTTTCAGCATACCCATGGAGGAGGTAGTTCGCACAACCATAATGGCTCTAAAAATGGTAATGGGAATGGAGGAAGCAACGGACAGAACCGCACCAACCCATCTACCCCAGCCAAGAGGGACCTGAGCCAAGTCACTTGTTTTAAGTGCCAGAAGAATGGACATTATGCCAATGAATGTCCTGAAGCCCAAAATGGAAATGGCAATGGAAGCTCTGGGAAGAAGCCGAACCCGTTCAACAAAGGACATGTGAACCACGTGAGCGTGGAGGAGGTTGAAGCTCAGCCTGATGCAGTAATAGGTAAGTTTTTGGTTAAGTCATTTACTGCAACCGTTCTTTTCGATACTGGTGCATCGCATTCATACATATCAAGGGGATTTGTGAATAAGTTTAAGCTATCCACCAAAGTTCTCAGAACCCCTATGTTAGTAACCTCGCCAGGAGCAGAGTATATGGCCACCCAAGGATGTTTTCAGATACCATTGGCCATTGGTAGGCATGTTTTCCCCTCAGACCTCATTGTTTTGGAATCGCAAGGTTTGGATGTGATTTTGGGAATGGATTGGCTATCGTTGTATGGAGGAAACATCGATTGTGCCAGCAAGACAATTTTTCTTACCACCCCGGAAGGAAAGAGGATCAAGTATGTATCCCGACATATGCCGAAGAGGACTCAAGTAAATTCCTTATCAGGAGTTGTACAGGAGGAAGTACCAGTGGTGAAGGATTATCCGGATGTATTTCCAGAAGAGTTGCCAGGCATGCCACCAGATAGAGACATTGAGTTCTTGATTGAACTTTTGCCAGGCACAGGGCCAATATCTAAGAGACCATACAGGATGCCCGCAAAGGATTTGGAGGAAATTAAGAAGCAGATCAAGGAGTTACTGGATAAAGGCTATATTCGCCCAAGTTCGTCACCTTGGGGATCACCAGTACTTCTAGTGGAGAAGAAAGATGGATCGCTGAGGATGGTTGTTGATTACCGAGGATTGAATGAAGTGACCATCAAAAACAAGTACCCACTGCCGATGATCAATGATTTGTTTGACCGCCTACAAGGAGCTAAAGTATTTTCCAAGATCGATCTACGATCAGGATACCATCAGTTAAAGATTCGAGAGCAGGATATACCCAAGACGGCATTTACCACCAGATACGGATTGTATGAGTATACCGTTATGTCATTTGGTCTGACTAATGCACCTGCCTATTTCATGAACCTGATGAACAAAGTGTTTATGGAGTTTTTGGATAAGTTCGTTGTGGTGTTCATTGATGATATTTTAATCTTTTCCAAGGATGAGGAAGAGCATGAGGAGCATTTACGATTGGTACTTGAGAAGCTCAGAGAACATCAGTTATATGCCAAGTTCAGCAAATGTGAACTTTGGCTGAAGGAAGTTGGATTCCTTGGACATGTTATTTCTGGAGAAGGAATAGCAGTGGACCCTGCCAAGGTTGACACAGTGACAAGTTGGGAATCACCCACGACAGTTGGAGAAATCCGGAGTTTTCTTGGACTTGCAGGATAATACCGGAGATTCATCGAGAATTTCTCGAAAATTGCTAAACCCATGACTGAGCTATTGAAGAAGGACACCAAATTCAATTGGACTGAGGAATGTGAAGCTAGTTTCCAAGATTTGAAGGAACGATTGGTTACATCACCAGTGTTGATTCTGCCAGATCAACGCAAGGATTATGAAGTTTATTGCGACGCTTCTCGTCGAGGACTTGGAGCAGTGCTTATGCAGGAAGGAAGAGTTGTGTCATATGCTTCACGACAACTTAAACCCCATGAGAAGAATTATGCTACGCATGATTTGGAATTAGCAGCCGTGGTGCATGCATTGAAGACATGGAGACATTTTCTCATCGGAAACCATTGTGAGGTGTACACGGATCACAAGAGTTTGAAGTATATTTTCGCACAGAAGGAGTTAAATCTCAGACAGAGGAGATGGTTGGAGCTCATTAAGGATTATGATATGAGATTGCATTATCACCCTGGAAAGGCTAACGTAGTAGCAGACGCGTTGAGCCGCAAGAGTCATGTCAACACCCTCATGACAGGAGAGTTACCTCAGGAGTTAGCCGAGGACCTTCGCGAGATATGCTTGGAGATAGTCCCAAGAGGCTATTTAATGACATTGGAGATTCAGTCTACCTTGATGGAAAGGATCAGAGAAGCTCAGAAGACAGACAAGGAGATTGAAGAGATAAAGGAGAACATGAGCAAAGGAAAATCCAGGGGATTTCGTGAGGATGAGCACGATACCTTATGGTTCGAGGACCGCGTATATGTGCCAAATGATCCGGAGATCAGGAAGTTGATTTTGCAAGAGGCCCATGATTCACCGTACTCGATTCACCCAGGGAATACCAAGATGTATTTGGATTTGAAGAATACTTTCTGGTGGACCGGAATGAAGAAGGATATTGCGGAGTATGTAGCAGTTTGTGATGTATGTCAGAGAGTGAAGGCAGAGCATCAGAAGCCAGCAGGATTGCTACAACCATTGCCGATACCCGAATGGAAGTGGGATAAAATAGGCATGGATTTTATCACAGGATTACCCAGGACTCGTTCAGGCTATGACTCAATATGGGTTGTAGTTGACCGATTGACGAAAGTGGCTCTTTCATTCCAGTAAAGACCACTTACACCAGTGCTAAGTTGGCAAAGATATACATGACCAGGATCGTATGTTTGCATGGAGTTCCGAGGACCATTGTATCAGACAGAGGAACCCAATTTACCTCGAAGTTTTGGAAGCAGTTACATGAAACATTGGGAACCAGGCTGGAATTTAGTACAACTTTTCACCCACAGACAGAAGGACAAACCGAGAGAGTCAACCAGATTTTGGAGGACATGTTGAGAGCATGTGCACTAGATTATGGATCCAGTTGGGACGACAATTTGCCATATGCGGAGTTTTCTTATAACAACAGTTATCAGACCAGTTTGGAGATGGCCCCTTTCGAAGCTTTGTACGGCAGAAGGTGTAGAACACCGTTGTTATGGGACGAAGTTGGAGACCGTCAGTTGTTTGGACCAGATTTGATTAAGGAGTCTGAACAGAAAGTGAGGTTGATTCGCGATAGGCTCAAGGTAGCCCAGTCCAGGCAGAAGAGTTATGCTGATTCTAAACGAAAAGAGACAGTTCACGAAGTCGGAGACAGAGTGTATCTTCGAGTATCACCACTTTGAGGAGTGAAGCGCTTTGGAGTTAAGGGAAAGTTAGCGCCCCGTTTTATCGGACCATACAGAGTGTTGGAACGTATGGGAGAGGTTGCCTACAAGCTGGAATTGCCCGAAGGATTGTCTGGAATTCATGATGTATTTCACGTTTCGCAGTTGAAGAAGTGCCACGCAGAGATGGCTGAGATACCACTGAGAGATACTGTACCGCTGGAAGCGATTCAGCTGGAAAGTGATCTGACCTATGAGGAGAAACCAGTTAAGATTCTTGAGTATGCCAGCCGAGTCACACGCAGCAAGGTTATCAAGTTTTGCAAAGTCCAGTGGAGTCACCACACGGAGGATGAAGCCACCTGGGAGCAAGAGGAAGATCTACGGAAGGACCACTCCCACCTGTTTTCTAGCCAACCCGAATCTCGAGGGCGAGATTCATCTTAAGGGGGCTAGGTTTGTAACATCCCAAATTTTCAATTTGGTATGTTATACATAGATCATCATTGCATATCATGTTTTATTGCATTTTGACAAATCCTCGATAAATCCTAAGCAACTCAAGGACCCTCGGAGAGAGTTGGGGATTTTCTCGAATTTTCGTATTTGATTTTCATCAAATAATAAGACGAGGATTTTGGTTTTAATTATTTTCTCTCCGGAAAAATATTTCATTAAACAAAATAAATGAGAGGAGAAAATATGACTTCTCCAAAACAATTGAGATACTGGAGGTAAAATGTTAAAATCATTTATCGGAATTTATTGGATTTTATTTGCAATTTTTATTGCATAAAAAATATTGCATGTTTTCAAAATATTTATTTGGTGTTAAAAAAATGTCCACCTTATTCTAGATTTTCTAACTAGACGGGGAAAATTTATTTTATATTTTTCTGGCTTTTATTTATTTTTCTACGAATTATTTTCCGCGGAACGAATTTAAAAAAAACGCGCGCGCCCGCTGGGCCGAGCCCAGGCCGCCGGCCCACCCCGCGCCTCTCTCCTTCCCCAGCACGACGCCGCCGCAGCCGTGTCCATGGCGGACACGGGAAGCCCCGCCGCCCTTGCCCCTCCCCCAAGCCACCTCCGGCTTCCCCCCTTTATATACCCCCCCTTTCTCTCGCCTCTCATCTCGCTCGCCGCCGCCGCCGCACTTGCCCTCGCCGCCGCCGCAGGAAGCCCG